>NW_025211729.1:15156-24611 GCF_004010195.1 Chiloscyllium plagiosum
GGGGCGTGGACCTGACCAGGTAGTCACGGAGGGAATGGTCTTTGTGGAAGGCGGAAAGGGGTGGGGAGGGAAATATATCCCTGGTGGTGTCGTCTTTTTGGAGGTGATGGAAATATCGGCGGATGATTTGGTTTATGCGAAGGTTGGTTGGGTGGAAGGTGAGCACCAGGGGCGTTCTGTCCTTGTTCCGGTTAGGAGGGTGGGGTCTGAGGGCGGAGGTGCGGGATGTGGATGAGATGTGTTGGAGGGAATCTTTAACTACGTGGGAAGGTAAATTGCGGTCTCTAAAGAAGGAGGCCATCTGGTGTGTTCTGTGGTGTAACTGGTCCTCCTGGGAGCAGATCCGGCGGACGTGGAGGAATTAGGAATACGGGATGGCATTTTTGCAAGAGGTATGGTGGGAAGAGGTGTAATCCAGGTAGCTGTGGGAGTCGGTAAGTTTGTAAAAAATGTCAGTGTCAAGTCGGTCGTCATTAATGGAGATGGAGAGGTCCAGGAAGGGGAGGGAGGTGTCAGAGATGGTCCAGGTAAATTTAAGGTCAGGGTGGAATGTGTTAGTGAAGTTGATGAATTACTCAACCTCCTTGCAGGAGCATGAGGTGGCGCCAATGCAGTCATCGATGTAGTGGAGGTGAGAGGTGGGGAGTGGTGCTGGTGTAATTACGGAAGATCGACTGTTCTATGTAGCCAACAAAGAGACAGGCTGGGGCCCATACATGTGTTCATGGCTACCCCTTTGGTCTGGAGGAATTTGGAAGGATTCGAAGGAGAAATTGTTAAGGGTGAGGACAAGTTCGGCCAAACGAATGAGAGTGTCGGTCGAAGCGTACTGTTGGAGACGTCGGGAGAGGAAAAAAACGGAGGGCTTGGAGGCCCTGATCTTGGCGGATGGAGGTGTAGATGGATTGGATATCAATGCTGAAGATGAGGCGTTGGGTGCTGGGGAAACGGAAGTCTTGGATGAGGTGGAGGGCGTGGGTGGTGTCTCGAACGTATGTGGGGTGTTCCTGGACGACGGGGAATAGGACAGTGTCGAGGTAGGTAGAGATGAGTTCAGTAGGGCAGGAGCATTTTGAGACAATGGGTCGGCCAGAGTGGTCAGGTTTGTGGATGTTGGGGAGGAGGTAGAACCGGGCATTGCGGGTTCCCGGACTATGATGTTGGAAGCTGCGGTTGGGAGATCTCCTGAAGTGATGAGGTTCTGTATGGTCTGGGAGATGATGGTTTGGTGATGGGGGTGGGGTCATGGTCGAGGGGGCGTTTGGCTTCAGCGGTGTAGAAGTCAGTGCGCAAGACTACCACTGCGCCCCCTTTATTTGCTGGCTTGATGGTGAGGTTGGGATTGTAGTAGAGGGATTGGAGGGCTGCGCGTTGTGAGGGTGAGAGGTTGGAGTGGGGGAGGGGCTAGACAGGTTGAGGCCGTTAATGTCCCGGCGGCAGTTGTAAATGAAGATGTCGAGGCGGGTAATTAGATTAGATTAGATTAGATTACATTACAGTGTGGAAACAGGCCCTTCGGCCCAATAAGTCCACACCGACCCGCCGAACGCAACCCACCCATACCCCTACATTTACCCCTTACCTAACACTACGGGCAATTTAGCATGGCCAATTCACCTGACCTGCACATCTTTGGACTGTGGGACGAAACCGGAGCACCCGGAGGAAACCCACGCAGACACGGGGAGAACGTGCAAACTCCACACAGTCAGTCGCCTGAGGCGGGAATTGTGAGGCAGCAGTGCTAACCACTGTGCCACCGTGCCGCCCACAATAGGCCAGCGTGGCCTATAATAGGCCAGCGTGGGGTGTCAAAGGTGGATGCAGTGTGTCGGAGGTGTGCGAAGGGGTCCTTGGCAGGTGGATGGGAGTCCTGATTGTGAAAGTAAGCTCGGAGGGGGAGGCAGCGGTAGAAGTGTTCGCCGTCATGGCGTGTATGAAATTCATTACTGCGAGGACGTAGGGGGATGAAAGTGAGTCCATTGCTGAGGACTGATCGTTCGTCCTCAGTGAGGGGAAGGTCTGTAGGGATGGTGAAAACTCGGCAGCGTTGGGAGCTGGGATCTGGTGTGGGTGTGGAGCTGGGAGTGGGAGTGGAGCCAGTCACTGGAGTGGGTGTGATGGTGAGGGGAATAGGGTGGAGTCATGAGCAGGCGTGGAGTTCCCCTCAGGGTTCTGGGGGCCGGGAATGGTGACAGTGGGATCTGTGGGGGTCGTGTCTGCAGAATGCAGGTGAGTGGCATTGGTGGGGGCGGAAGTGATGGCAGACACGGCAGTGGGGTGACGGAAGTCACTGAGCGTGTGACATCAGTGATGATGAGAGGGGCGGAAGTGATGTCGCGTGGGATGTATGAGGAATTGTGAGGGGCGGAACTGGTTGTGGGAGTGGCCATCATGGGGGATGAAGTGACATCATCAATCAGCGTGGGGGCGGCAGCAGCTGCACCAGCTGCATGGCTAATGGAATCACAGTAGTTCAAGAGGCCGGGGGAATCTTCTGGAATGTTTGAGGAGTGCTAGTTATGGAGGTGGGTAGATAAAAGTTTGTTGTACTCACAGTTTTTGATGTTTGAGATGGAGTTGAAATACTCTTTGTTGAGAGTATGAATTCTCCTGAGGATGTAGTACAGAGTGGGTCCTTTGCAATTCTGAGAGAGCGTGGCCCTCATTGTCTAGCTGTAACCACTGTTAACAGCTAGCCTGAGAATGCAACTTTTTAAAAAAGATTTTGTGATTTGCACATGAAAGAAGTGAAACTATCATGGTATTCAAACAGATGAAAGACTTAACTGACAAGCAATTTTTCAATGTATGCTTTCAGTTACATCAGACGGTAAACTTTTGCTATAAATTCTGTGTGTTAGGATTGAGCACTCTAGTATCACCTAATGAAGGAGCAACGCTGCAAACGCTAGTGTGCTTCCAATTAAAGCTGTTGTGTTGTGTGATTTTTAAATTTGTACACCCAATCCATCACTGGCATCTCCAAATCCGTTTCTGCCATTGATTTTGTGACTGGACACTGCTTCAATTTCTCTTCATTCGAGTAGAGAGGGGGTCTATTCAAATCCTCCACACCTGGGTGTAAGGGAGTGCTGATTCATGCGTTTCTGTTTCCTGGATCTGCTCAGCTTGTTCTTTTCAGCTTACCTCGTCACCGCGGATGCCTGATAAGCTAACTTTATTTCCTCACGCTCTTTCTTAAAACGCTTGTGTAGTTCCATCTCCTGCACCCTCTTTTGGTTCCTATTATTAGATTTATCTTTCGGCTTATAGTTCTTAATTAGTCCTTGCACATGTGTATATCAAAAATACCTTCGCTTGGTCATTTAGTCAATAAACCGTTAGTTCTTTGTTCCCATTTCTCAGAAATTTTTCAATATCATTTCTTGCCACTGGAAATGTCTTACTCGGTACCTCAACTGCCGATCTTTATGCATCTTAACATGTATTTCAGTCAGCTAATGTATTCCCTCTGCTGTCACAAATTACTTCCTCCTGATATTCACGGCTGGTAGAGCTTCATCAAAAGTGTAAGCAATCCCTAACTTCATAACTTGCAATTGTCCTTTAACAATCTATCAATTCCAAAACGTCCTCAATTGCACTTGTTAATACCAACAACCTATTCTCATTCGTTCAGCCTAAACCAATCTACCACTACCTCTACAAAATTCACTAATCACTAACAATTACTTGAAGAATCTCTCCAACAAAACAATGTAAAATTCTTACAGTACAAAATAAAATTAAATTACTCCTGGATCTCGAGCTACAGGAAAACAAATCAGAAGCAGTTTAATGACCAATAACCAATTATGCATACAAACCAGAATACAGCGATTAAAATATAGAGTCTCTCTCTCAGACCGACCCTTGCTGCAAGCAACCAAAAGAATTCAGCATTAAATCAATGTCTCTCTCTCTCTCAAGCACAGCCTTGCTGCGAGCCAACCCTTTGTTAATTTCCAAAATTACAGTCTAATTACCACACAGGCCTTGTCTAAAACATTTAACTGTCTAGAAACGTTTCAACACTATGACTATTCTTTACTATTTAATGATCCACGCCCAATCTGCTGGATTTCTAATTATTAGCGCTTTGAGGAAATCAATTTCCCCTTATATTTTTTGCCCTATTTGTGGGTGGCATGGTGGCACTGCTGCCTCACAGCGCCAGAGACGCGGATTGAATTCCCGCCTCAGGTGACTCTCTGTGTAGAGTTAGCACATTCTCCCCGTGTCTGCCACAATCCAAAAAGGTGCAGGTTAGATGAATTGGCCGTGCTGAATTGCCTGTAGTGTGAGGTGAAGGGGTAAACGTAGGTTAATGGGTCTGGGTGGGTTGCGCTTTCATGCTCCTTATTTGCCATAGTGGCAACTTTGACGGATCTATACTCTTGAACGCCAATATCCCTTGGGCCGAATGGCTTGTTTCCACACTGTAAGTAATCTAGTAATCTGCTCAGTCCCTTGTTTCTGGCCAGGCGGTATCTGTAGGGTCTTATATTCACCACATGGAATTTCTATTATCACCCCATGGATTTTTTTACTAACACCATATGGATATTTTACTAACACCACGTGGACGTTTATTATCTCCACGTGGAACTTTTACTCAGGCAATTGCTACGTTTTGAACTTGCTCAGTTCTTACCCCACTGCCCAGTTTTCTTGACTAATTCGCCACATCTCGTTCAGCTGCAATTTACCGTTCGTGGTTTGGATCTTGGAATGGAGAGACCCTCCAGCAGGTTCCAGCACCGCTGAGCCCCTAAGGACCATCCCAAGCCAACAGAATATAGTCCGAATTCACAGCAAAAATGCTAACCTCTTTTGTTTGGTATCCTCATTCTGTTAGTCACGGGATTGCCCCCGTTTGAGCGACAAACGCCATGTTACTGCCGTCCTCTTTCCAGGTAGGTCTCTACAAGAACCTTCTGACTGCGTCAAATGTGGCATGGATAAAATATAGACAATCACCAGGAGACGCAGAGAGTTCTTAAATGAGTAGGTCTTTTATTTAGATTGACCATCCATTACAAAGATCTACTGACTCAAGCTGACTCTGCTTACTGGTTCGATACTTATTGTCAATGGTCTCAATCTGGCTGACTCTATTAACTATTAATTAAATATTTAATATCATGTCCCAAACATTTACTGAACCTGCCTGTCTCAAGCCTGCCAGGATGATACTTAGCAGGCGAGGGTAACTTTACGAACTATGTTATCTCATCATGCCATCGTGATAATTTAACTACTGTAGAATTCCACAAATGATTTGCAACCGATCGCCAGTGTTCGTCATGCTTTAACTCTTCCCATGCTTTCATGCTCCTTATTTGCCATAGTGGCAACTTTGACGGATCTATACTCTTGAACGCCATTACCCTGCTGTTCTTCCATACTGTCCAGAATTCTGTCTTTAATCAGCATTTAAGTTCGAATTTCCAAAATGCGCCACTTCACATTTATTCGGGTTGAACTCCATCTGCCATTTCTCAGCCCAGATCTGCATCCTGTCGTTGTCGTGCTGCAGTCTGCAATAGTCCCAGATACTATCAAATATACCTCCAACCATTGTGTCATCGGCAAATTTACCAACCCATCTCTCAACCCCCTCATCTTAGTCATTTATAAAAAGTACAAAGAGCAGAGGCACACGAACACAGCCGACGGGATACTACTCACCACTGAAAGCAAAATACCTTCCATCTACAACTACTCTCTGCCTTCTGTCAGCCAACCAGTTCTGAACCCAGACAGCCAAATCTCCCGATATCCCATAGCTCCTGACTTAACGAATAGGCCTATCATGGGGAACCTTAATAACTGCTTTGCTGAAGTTCATATGGACCACATCCACTGTTCGACTTCCGTCGACCTTTCTCGTCACCTCCTCAAAGAACTCAATAAGATATGTGACGCGTGACCTGCCCGTCACAAAGCCGTGCTGACTGACTTTAATCACGCTATGCTTTTCCAAACAGTCATAAATCATTCCAATCAGAATTCTTTCAAAACCTTGCTGGCCACAGACATAAGACTGTCTGGTCTGCAATTTCCCGACGATCCTGGTCAACATAACCCAAGTGGGTGAAATCATACTCTCTTGGGATTGACCTCTCATCGGACCTCTGTAACTCTTCGGGTAATGTCTCTGTGTTTCACACTTTCTTTGAAAATGAGTTCCAACTCCTCAATGTGGCGTGAGCAGAGTTTTCACATCTCACACTTCAGTCCCATTCATTTTGCCGTTTTAGGTCAAATCATGACAACGAAAATATCATTGAGATGAACATTTGGAACCCCAGTGCATATAAGGCTACAGGCCAGGTTTGGAAAACTGGGATGATGTGTCTTTTCAGTGCTGTAAGCACTCAATGACTCAATCATCTTTGAGGGGAACTTATCTCCATAGTGAAAAAAGGCAAAGGCTTGGCCATGAAGAAACGACACAGGGATCCCTGCAGTCATCCCTGGATACCGTTTGGTTGGCATTCGGCACTGAACCACTGCCGCCCGAGTTCACTTCCCGCTCAAAAAAATCAGGGCTTCTTTTGTTATTGGCATACAGTAGAGGCACACACAAAAGCATTATCAGCCAGCTGGTGGTTGAATCCAGAACTCACTGTAAGGATTCGCTGCGGCAGAAACCCACATAATTTACAGAGGCATTCAGATGTGAATTAGTGGTTGTCAGTCACACAAGGCCAAGAGATGTAAAATGGGATGAGGATAGTCAAGCGGTTGTTTCTGACAAGAACATGAACAAGCATTTTGAGGACTGTTACTCGACCCGTGCACCTCACTTCGTTATTTACCCCGGTAGTGTTTAGGATTCCTTTCTTTTGCCACCACAGCGCAGGTTCGATTCCTGATCAGGAATGGAGTGTATTTTATTCCTGGCAAGAGCAAAAGCAGAGCATTTGTGACGGCATCCTTTCAAAGCCTTGGATGAATTCACGTCCCTGATAACATCAGAGTCAATGTCCCAGCTTCTCAAAGAAGGGTAAAGTGCGTCGGCAGTCCCCACTCAGCCAGACAGTTCATCCTTATTCTCCTCAGATTCCGTTTTGCAAAACGTCTCTAAACATTCGCAAAGCTGAGGCAGTACTACTAATTTTGTTTGGTTGCCATTCCGAAGATCCACTGTCATTGGACCAGTAGGTTTGCAAAATGGAAACGTGCCAATGAGAAGTATATGGGACTACTTCAGCTTCACCTTCTGTGATAACGCTCGGACATTGACTCTGATGTACTCAGGGACAATTACTGAAAGTTCCTGCTGATCAGGAATTTAAACCTGAACTCGGCTTCAGAACAATGAGGAAGATTTATTTCTAAGTGTAATAAAAGTCGATATTGCCCTCGAGCAAAAATGACTCCAACATACAACCTCCCTATCCGACTCAGGTATGTTATGTATTGTGATAATAGCCGAAAGTTCAGCCACCGACTCCACAGCTTGTGAGTCTGTGATAAATAGATGGACTGTCGGAGGAACAGCATTCACAAAGTGAACAACCAGAAACGATAATCACCCTCATTGTTTCACTTCTGAGGCCTCACAATGTGAAGCATCGCCTTTCGCTCGCAAAGGAAACACATTTACCCTCAAGAATCTGATTCATGCTCGCCAGTTGATCTGCTGTTAGTTTCCATCATTTTATTCACAGTCACGATGCCATTTCATGATCCACTCCTGTGAAATGTACTTTCAGGCATTGTGTCCAGCTCTGTTCCTGTCAAGATACCGGACAAATTCAGCGAAAATGCTATGTTCATTTCCAGCCCGGGATCTGGAATCAGATGAGTTGTGTGACATCTTTATTGGTGTCCACCCTTCCCCGCAACCCAGTGCCGCAAAATAAGCTCCTGTCAACATCAGCCAGTCCTGTTCATTCCTTCAGTGCATGTGATGAACCACATCAGACTGTCACGGCTCTGCTTTCTGCACGTTGAAACTCAGGACAATAATTTGAACTGCTTGGAAATTACTGCCGAAGGTAGTATGATGTGAAATACGGACACAAGATTGTGTACAAGTCAGGTCGCAAGGGGTACTGTCAGCATCACTGGAGGGTCCATTCTTAGGTGACCATGTTTGCATCACTCTGTCCTAGATAAAATTCCCTGTCAAGTAATGAAGATTTATTTATTTTTTTATCCAAATGAAAACGAATTCCTGCTTACACACAGAATAACCAGCCAAATCCTGCCAGAAAAAGTCCCGTGATTTTTTTTTCTTTCGATTAAAGAGAAGGATACATGGGAAGAGATACATGGGAAAACTACAACCTCAAATCCACCTCCAATCATATCACGTTTCTGAGTTCTAAATATCTCACTATTGCTTCAGTATCCCTGGCTGAAAAATGTGTTGCTGGAAAAGCGCAGCAGGTCAGGCAGCATCCAAGGAGCAGGAGAATCGACGTTTCGAGCATAAGCCTTTCTTCAGGAAGCCATTCCTGAAGAAGGCCTTATGCCCGAAACGTCGATTATCCTGCTTCTTGGATGCTGCCTGACCTGCTGCGCTTTTTCAGCAACACATTTTTCAGCTCTGATCTCCAGCATCTGCAGTACTTACTTTCTCCTAGTTGATTTTAACTTATTGCGAATCCTCTTGCAAGGATGCCTTCCTTGAGGAAGCTCTCTTCCTCCATTTACAAGGATCTCAGTGAGTCCCTCTCTCACTGCACCCTCCAGGTCATCTCCTCTGTCCTGAAGCTCTTCAGCCACGTCCTCAAACAGACTCGCTACCACAGCCACATCTCCTACCTCAGCACCTGTCTACGGAACCTACTGACCCCGCATGGACTCCGGACTACATTCAGAACAACAAAATTTGGACCCAACCAGGACAACCAGTACCGACAACAAATCCGAAGCTTCCAGCAACAGACCTCCCTACGGATCCTCCGCGCCACGCTTGTAGCCATGCGCCGCTACCTACACTCTCACAGACATGCAAAGCACATCTATTGTTCTTCATCTTCAGAAGAATCCATACACTAAACAAACAGTTCTTCCTAGCCATATCGGAAATTAAAGACAGTAAGTACCAAAAACGTTCATGTACTTATCCCCACACTCCGGAATACTCAACTGTTCCAGTGTCTTCTATCGGCCTCCAGAACCGTTCGGGCGCCAACACCCACGCGGCCGCTACAGCAATTGCCGCTGCGAACCATGATGTCAACTCCGCCCCCACCGACCATGCAGCCTCCGCGATCGCCGCCCAGACAACTGCCTCCACGATCGCCAGGAAGACCATCGCCGATGATTTGCGGCCTCGGCGGGGTCCACAGCCACCGGGAACAACACCATTTCTGCCCTCGCTGCAACCAGTTCCGTCCCCAGAGTTGCCCACTCACCTGCACAACGATCATGCCGCATGCATCTCCGGATCTACGCCGACCTGTGCCCCCACTCCGATCTCCGTCCCCACT
>NW_025211730.1:0-9636 GCF_004010195.1 Chiloscyllium plagiosum
ACTCTACAATCTGCTGGCAGTTTTGCATGGGATCCCCAATACCCCTCTTAAAGCCTCTTTGCTTCCACACAGCCCCAAACAGGTGGCATACCACATGTGCATAAGCCAAATCAGTATAAATGTCAGTTTTTTTACCCTCATCATTTCACAGGCTGCTGTCTATGCCTTAAGTTCAGCCAACTGAGCTGAATATGGCTGTGAGCAAATTTCCAATTTAATTGTCCTATACTGCGACTGGTCCTGCCTTACAACTGAGTACCCTGCATGATTCCCAATATAATCCCGATAGCAAAAACCGTCCACAAATAGAACCTCCTTATCTGTACCAGGCAATGGCTCGGACTGTAAATCAGCCCTCAGTTTGGCAAATTCAGTAATTTCCTTTATACAATCATGGGGTTCTCCCTCATCCTCAAGTGGGACATAGTCCGCTATGTCCTTGTTGTGCACCTCTGTATTGTTATGTCAGGAAATGTCAGCAGCATCCGATATGCTAGTATTCTAGCTGGCGTCAATACAAATTTCCCATTCTCCAATAACTCTGCCAGCTTATAATGAGTAAATAGTATGACGGGATAACCTATTGTTACTGAGGATGACTTTTCATATGTAAACTAGGCAGCCGCCAATCCCTGATAGCACGGTGGATAGCCCTGAGCTACTTCATCTCGTCAGGTGCTATAGTAAGCAATTGACTGCATCGTTCTCCCGACACTCGCCTCCTGCTTTAGTACTGCAGCTGCATATCCTGTCTGCCTGTTTGACACATAAAGGTGAAAAGGTTTCTCGTAATCAGGAAAGGCCAATGTTGAGGCTGACAGCAAGGCTTGTTTAAGGGTATTGAAAGCTGTCATAGCCTCTTCATTCCACTGCAAAGCACCCCTTAAACATGAATGTCCGAGATCCTTCATCATCTTCCTTAAGGGTGCCATAATCTCAGCATACTCCTCAATCCAATCTGCGCTAAATCCTGTCATGCCCAAGAATGTCATCATTTGCCCTACTGTCTCTTGCTTTGGAATTTTAACAATTGCTTCAATCTGACTTTATGCAATTGCCTTCGTGCCCTTAGCAACCAGCTTACCTAAATACTCGACCTGCTGTTTGCAAAACTGCAGCTTTTTCCTAGAGATCTTAAGCCCCCCCATTCCTACATCCCTGTCCTTGGGGATCCCAGTTCTGTTTAGCCTGTTGTTTAAATCTGCCCTCTCCTGGATACGTCATCTGTAGGAAAGCTTCTCTGAAAACCGCTATTGCTGGCGTGGGACTTCCTGGCCCCTGTCTGGCTACCTGATAGGACATCCCTTGTGCCGGCACTTAGTTCACGACAGTGTTGATTACTGTGTCAGTTCTTACTGGCAACACCTTTTTAACCTTCTCTTTTTCTTTCTTTTTAAGCTCTTCGTGCTGGATTTGTGCCAGCTTCCTTTGCACCTTCTCCTGCTAATCAGACAGTTTCTCTTTGTCTTTTCAAAACTTTTCAATTGCATAAGCTACATGATTTCTAAATTCCTGGTGGCTTATTGATGATGTCAGACCCACCAAATCCTCCAGTCTTGACATGACTTGGGAGGGCATTGCCTCAATGATGGAATTTTGGAACATTGTGGTCAGCAACTGATTAGTCTCTATGTCTTGCTCTGTTTCCAGCCTCCATTTTTTTTAACTGTTTTTCCAAGTGGGCAGCTGGGTTTTCACTTTCTCCCAGTGGATCCCCTCTCAAAGCCTGGGTGTCCATTTTGGGTGGATAACCGTCTCTTAAGGCCTGCCATACACTCTGTCTCACTCGATCAAACTTGACCCCATCAATCATTGGATTGTCTGCTGCATTTTTCACACAGACTCAGACCATAATTTCCTTTAACTTCGGGAGTCCTACCAACCTCACCAGCAGTGCCTTCAAGTCTCCTATAGCCAGCAATCACCCTGTGTTTTCATCTTCAAAAGCCCTGATCCACTTTCCTGCTCCCTCATGTAAACTGGGCAGTGCATTCTTCAACCCTTCCAGATCCTGAATTCCTCAAGGAATGTATTGTGGGTTTCTCCCCTCTTTTAGATTAGATTACATTACATTAGATTAGATTATATTACAGTGTGGAAACAGGCCCTTCGGCCCAACAAGTCCACACCGACCCGCCGAAGCGAAACCCACCCATACCCCTACATTTACCCCTTACCTAACACTACGGGCAATTTAGCATGGCCAATTCACCTGACCCTGCACATCTTTTGGACTGTGGGAGGAAACCGGAGCACCCAGAGGAAACCCACGCAGACACGGGGAGAACGTGCAAACTCCACACAGTCAGTCGCCTGAGGCGGGAATTGAACCCGGGTCTCAGGCGCTGTGAGGCAGCAGTGCTAACCACTGTGCCACCGTGCCGCCCACTTTTATAAGGAGCAGTAGCATCCTTCCTTGTTGGCCCTTTTTCCCTTTACCGATACTACTTCTCAATTGTTCCCTTTCCGATGCTATTTCTAATTCCTCCCATTTTTTAGGTACAGGGGCCTTTTTCTTTCCTTGTCTCTCATCATCCCTTTCCACTTCCTCTATGTCACCTTCACTTCTTTTCTCTTCAGTCCCCCTTTCATATCACAATGCATATTCCTCAATTGCTTTTTATTCCCTTAGCTGAAAATGTGTTGCTGGAAAAGCGCAGCAGGTCAGGCAGCATCCAGGGAACAGGAGAATCGACGTTTCGGGCATAAGCCCTTCTTCAGGAATGAGGATAGTTTGTCCAGCAGGCTAAGGTAAAAGGTAGGGAGGAGGGACTTGGGGAGGGGCGTCGGAAATGTGATAGGTGGAAAGAGGTCAAGGTGAGGGTGATAGGTCAGACTGGGGTGGGGGCGGAGAGGTCGGGAAGAAGATTGCAGGTTAGGAAGGCGGTGCTGAATTTGATGGATTTGACTGAATTATATATAGCGTTAAGGTAGCTGACTAGCACAACAACACTTAAGCGTATATCATCCACTGCTTTTTCTTCACTCGGAATATAAGCGAAGCTAGTAAAGCCTGGCAAAGTTACAAAACAGTACCTTCAGTTCCTCACCCTCTTCCCTCTTTTGGTTCCTATTTTTAGATTTATCTTTCGGTTTATAGTTCGTAATTCGTCCTTCAATCTCATTGCATATATGTATATCAAAGGTACCTTCTTTTGGTCATTTCGTCAATAAATCCTGAGTTCTTTTTTCCCATTTCTCAGAATTTTTTACAATATCATTTCTTCCCACTGGAAATTTCTTATTCAGTATCACAACTGCAGTCCCTTTATCCATCCTAGCATATATTTCAGTCCAGCTGATACATTATCTCTGCTCTCACAAATCACTTCCTCACACCATTCAAATCTGGTATGGCTTTGTCAACAGTATCAGCAATCCCTAACTTTATAACTTGCAATTGTCCCTTACCAATCTATCAATTCCTAAACGTCCTTAATTGCAGCTACTTAATACAAACAACTTATTCTCATTCATTCAACCTGAACCAATCTAACACTGCACCTGCAAATGCACCATTGACTAACATTTTCTTGAAAAATCTCTTTCTCACACACACACACAGAAATGAACTGCAAACTATAGCTGGTCTTTCTCTCTCATTCAGAGCCTTGTTGCGAACAGCCAAGATCGCAGCAGTAAATCAATCTCTCTTGCTCTCTCTCTCTCTCTCTCAGCCAGAGCCTTACTTAAACAGACCCTTTGTTCATTTTCAAAAGTGCAGTCTAATTATCATACAGGCCTTGTCTAAAATATTCAACAGTCTAGTAACACTATAACACTCTGACTATTCTCTGCTATTTTACTTTTAATCATCCCCTACCAATCTGCTGACTTTCTAAACAAGTCTATCAGCGCTTCCAATAAAACAATTTCACCTTATTTATTTTGCACTACCTATTCAAGCCCTCAGTTCCTGCGAGGCAGTATTTAATAGGGTCTTATATTCACCACGTTGAATTTTATTAGTACCACATGGAATTTTCACGACAACCACGTGGACTTTTATTAACACCGTATGGAATTTTCACTACTACCATGCGGACATTTTACTCAGACAATTGCTACGTTCTATTCTTACTCACCCCTTTCCCACTGTGCAGTTTTCTTGACCAATTCTCCACGTCTCCGTCAGCCGCTATTTAGCCCACGCCTTTGAATCTTGGATCAGAGAGACCCTCCCACAGGTTCCCGCAGCTCCGAGTCCCCAAGTACCACCCCATGCCAATAGAATATAGTCCAAATTCACAGCAAAAATGTAACTTTCTTTTTGTTGGGTACCTTTATTCTGTCAGTCTCGGGAATGCCCCCGGTGGACTAAGAAGCGCCCTGTTACTGCTGCCCTCTTTCCAGGTAGGTCTCTGCACGATCCTGCTTGCAGCACCAAATTTGTCATGGAGAAAATGTAGATAATCAACAGGAGACGCAGAGAGTTCTTCAAGAAGTAGGTCTTTTATTTGCAAACAAAAAACCTTGACACTCAGAAAGCAGATTCTTGAATGCCCCTGAACCTCAGGGTCCATTTTTAAATTTTTTTTTTATCATGTTTCTGTTAGCTTATCATCATGTCCAACTATATTAATCAAAGTACCTCACTCCAGCTGCACAATAGACCACTGATGTTAGTTCTCATTATCTCTCTAGTTATCCCACTATAGTTTTTCCGACATTCTACTTAACGTTATTCTAATGTCACGATTAGATATTTAGTGTCAGCTTTTGCAACAATGGTCTTTCATTCCAGACCCTACTTAATATTTTCCTAATGTCATGATTAGATATTTGTTGTCAATAGTCTCAAGCAGGCTGACTCTACCAACTATTAATTAGATATTTAATGTCATGCCCCAAGTATTTATAGTCCCAATCCTGCCATAATGATACTTAGCAGGTGAGGCTAACTTTACTTACTGTGTTAGCTCATCTTGTCATAGTGACCTTTCAGCCTCAATCTTACTCTGCTAACTGGTGTAAGAGCATTCCACTGTTCTTATCCCATCTTCATACCACAGTCCCCTTGCAACAGATCGACAGTGGTCTCCATGCTCTAACCCTTCCCTTGCTTTCATGCTCTTTATTTTCCAAAGGGTACAATCAATAAATTGACTAAGTTGGGTAAGCACATTGCAGAAGAGCAAAGAGGGATAGTGTTTGCTATACCTATGGATCATGGATACTCAAACAAATACAGGAAAATTTGAGACAAATTTATAAGGGTATGGTTCCTCTATGGATAACAAATGCACATCTCTTTAAACTTTAATGACAAAACCCTGATTTAACTGGTTCCCAGCTTAGGGATGTATCAAGTGTGTATAAAATTTTGCTGAATGTGTTGTAGATAATTATATGACAGTAGGGATTGACTTGTTGGTACCTGTCGTATCAGTAGAAAATATGGCAGTAGTTAGAGAAAATCATTATATAAAATATCATCATATACAGTGTACACTGTGGGGATAGAGGGTACTCTAGCTTGCAGCACCTTGGAGGGAGATCAGATCGAAGTCATATGTCTATTTTCTGATATATGTCAGAGAAGAAGCAAGATGCAGATTTAGTGCCCCACAAATTATATAATGGCAGCAAAGTGGCAACAAAAGAGCCAACAGATGTTGCATCCATGAGTATTGGGCGATATTGTTTTACCACGTGGCCACAGGTATTTACAATAGGCATCTGCAACGAATCGGTGTACTTCCACCCACAGTGAAGGGCAAGGCTAGTGTAGGTGGAACTAACTGAAATATACAAAAGGAAAGCAGTTACTTTTCAAATCGAGGAAAGTATGAAAGTCAATCTGGTACGGTCCCGAAGTGTGTTTTCCTGTGATGGGTGCCACATTTACCCAAACACCCCACAATAACATCAGGACAAAGTACGGCGTGTATATAGAATACTTTAGTCAGTGACATTGGAAGTATAGATTCTGCCATCTTGCTAGATTTCCTCCTGAACCTAATCAGAGCAGAATAGTAGATAAACAGAAATCATGTGTCCCTCCCCTTTTATTTCAGACGCTATTAACTCTGAGCAATCTAAAACCATCATGATACATAAGCTACTTTTAACAAAATTTAGAAGAAAAAGAGACATGAGAACATATTTGACTCGGGGATAAAGAGTCATTTTAGCCTGTTTCCAAAGAAATGTCATGCTGGAGTCAAACATTAACTCTATTTCTCTCTCCACAGATGACCTGCAGAGTATCTCCAACATTTTCTGTGTTTGCTTCAGATTTCCAGCATCTGCAGTATTTTGCTTTTAATATCATGAAACTTTATTGTATTCAACAAGGAGTTCAAAAAATCATAGAATCATACAGCAAGGAAACAGACCTTTCAGTCCAATCAGTTCATGCCAAACATAACCCCAAGCTAAACTCATCCCAACTGCTTGCCCCTGGCCCATATCCCTCCAAGCATTTCCTATTCATGGATCGATGCAAATGTCTTTCAGATGTTGTAATTGTCGCCATGTCCACCACTTCCTCAGGACATTCATTCCACACACGAACTACAATCATGGTAGAAAATGTGTCCCTTAATACTTTTTAAAATCTCTCTCCTCTCACCTTAAAATTGTACCTCACTAGTCTTGAAATCACCCATTGTAAAGAAAAGACACCCACCATTAACCCTATTGATACGGTTAATGCCTGTTTGAGTCTGGCCACAGCCAACTGCTGTCTGAATCCAGCAGGTGCTGGCTGCAGCTGCTGGTGTGTGCAGAGAGGAGAAGAGTCAGTTCTTATAACTTCACAAGTTACTTTATTAATATATTAAAAGATGCACTTATCTCTTATATGTCCTCTTACAAACAAGAGCTTCTATATTTTCCCACAAACTGAATTAAAAACCTATTTTCACCCACTCAAGTCCCCTAACACTCCCTGAGCAGTCACAGAAGGATCTGGATAACTGTTCTGCTCTGCTAAGGAGGGCTGATGCTGGCCACATGCTGCTGTCTCTCTATCTCTATCTCTCTCCACGTTTCCACATGCCTGACGTAATGGGGTTGATTGGTGCGGGTGTCCTGGAGATGTTCCCTAAAGCGCTCTGCTAGGAGGTGTCCAGTCTTCCCAATGTAGATGAGACCAATCAACCCCACCGACCTGTGGCCCAACATTTCAACTCCCCCTCCCACTCTGCCGAGGACATGCAGGTCCTAGGCCTCCTCCACCGCCGCTCCCTCAACACCCGACGCCTGGAGGAAGAATGCCTCATCTTCTACCTGGAAACACTTCAACCTCATGGCATCAATGTGGATTTCACCAGTTTCCTCATTTCCCCTTCCCCCACCTCACCCCAGCTCCAGCCTTCCAGCTCAGCACCGCTCTCATGAGCTGTCCGACCTGCCTATCTTCCTTTCCACCAATCCACTCCACCCTCCTCTCTGACCTATCACCATCATCCCTAAACCCATTCACCCATTGTATTATTTCCTACCTTACCCCACCCGCCTCTCTGACCAATCACCGACATCCCCATCCCCATTTACTTATTGTACTCGATGCTACTTTCTCCACACCCCCAAAACCCATTCACCCATTGTATTATTTCCTACCTTACCCCACCCGCCTCTCTGACCAATCACCGACATCCCCATCCCCATTTACTTATTGTACTCGATGCTACTTTCTCCACACCCCCACCCCACTCTCATTTATCCCTCCACTCTGCAGGCTCCCTGCCTATGTTCCTGATGAATGGCTTTGGTCCAAAATGTCGATTTTCCTGCTCCTCGGATGCTCCCTGACCTGCTGTGCTTTTTCAGCACCACTCTAATCTACACAAATTTAAGATAGTCAAGCTTGCATGGATGTATTTGCACTTGGTAGATAATACATTCAGTGACACACAGGATATAACTGTAAACACAAGGAACTCATGCATATGTTGCACTTTTTTCATGGAACAAATTGGGCCATGGATACTGCCAATCTCTGCTGCAGTTTTGCTACATCTCCATGTCAATGATGGACAAACAATCATCATCTTCTTTTCATGCCATATAAAATGGCACCTCCATTTCATCAAGCCTCAAGCCTTGGGGAAGGTGATCAAAAAGTTAAACATATTAATTAACATTAAGAATAATTAATTAACATTAAAAGTACAGCTACTTGAAAGATGTTTTCAAAGTTTGGTGTGGACATATGGATATTTTGTTACCATTGCAACTTGTCAATAATGTCCCCTTCCAATTATGTTTTGCAATGTGTGGATAATTTACTGAAGTGTACACATTAAATTCTTTAGCACAACTACGTGTCCAACCTAAATGTGGCTGACTTTTACACAGCCAGCAGGGAAACTTGCAGATTATTATTTAGCTATGCAGCATAGAGAAAAAGTTGTCTATGATTGGAGAAATTGGAGAGGGAAAGGAATGGGTTAATGGGGAAGCACTGTCTGTTGTTGAGTATGGATTTATTCAAGGGAGTAGGAGGCAAACCGGATAAGGCATGCAGACAAAATGACACAGACACTTCCAGATGATGTATCATAAGGAACGTCATAAAAGCTGAAGTCATAAATAAGAGGCCATAGCATTGGAGGTAATTCTGTTACCATTTAGTGATGAGATATGAGAGTGTTGCCATCATTGTCTTGCAACTAATACATTGACCAACTTTGGCATTGCTTCTTTATTGGCTGGGGCCATGTCTTGAACCTCATATGTGATTTTCTGACAGTTGAGTGATGACATCTGTGAAACACAGGTCTATTAATTGACGGTGTTGCCACAGTATGGCAGAGTCTGCATGCACCATTGCATTCCTCATGATAAAATCATCAGTAAAGAGGAAAAGGAATGCACCCTGTTGTACTCCTGTGATGGTGCTGAAAGTGTCTGTGGCGCCTATGCTGGTCTTGACAGAGCAGCTGGAGTCACAGTATAAAGCTTTGAAGATGTTAACATTCTGCTAAGGATCAACATAGTGTATTGTGATGCACCAGAGTGGCTGCTGAGGGATTCTGCCATTTTGCCTTCTTGAAGTCCACAAAGTTGTTAACCAATAGCTTCTAATAGGCTGTCCTCTGTGGTTAACTTTTAAGTACTCTCAGGCCAATTAGGAAGGATAATAAATGCTACCTATTATAAATTTGTGGCCACAGAGATTTGTGAACACATTTGTAGCTGTCAGGTTCCATCAGTGCATTTCCCAGGAAGACCACCAGACACTTCATTGCAGCTCACAAGTGATCAGCTTCAACCTGTCTGATTCTATACAGGATCCTAGAGTCAATTGCTCCACTCACACTCTAATGATTCAAGTATATAAATTGGAGTTATCTTTATCAACTGTTGTAAATATCTTTGTTTCTGTCTCAAACTCCCACAACTGTTTTTCATATCTCTTCAGCATACCTTGTTGGACATACGCGATCTTTAGCATTTTCTCTGGCCTGCTTTTCTTGTTTGTTTTCAGATTTACTCATTTTCTCATCTTTGTCTTCCTTGTCACTATTTCTCATGATTTTTGAAACTTTCATTCCACTCCTTAATTCCATCATGTCCAAAACAAACAGATGAACAACTCTATCGATGACTGTTTGATCTCCCCAGTTGATCTATGGCTCTGATGTAGATGGATAGTCAGTTAGCCTGCTGGTATGTTACATGACTGGG
>NW_025211730.1:11448-14003 GCF_004010195.1 Chiloscyllium plagiosum
AAGGGGAGGGAAGAGTCTGAGACGGTCCAGGTGGATTTGAGGTCGGGGTGGAAGGTGTTGGATGAACTGTTCAACCTCCTCGTGGGAGCACGAGGCAGCGCCGATACAGTCATCGATGTAGCGGAGGAAAAGGTGGGGGGTGGTGCCAGTGTAGCTGCGGAAGATGGACTGTTCCACATATCCTACGAAGAGGCAGGCATAGCTGGGGCCCATGCGGGTGCCCATGGCTACTTCTTTGGTTTGGAGGTAGTGGGAGGATTGGAAAGAGAAGTTGTTCAGGGTGAGGACCAGTTCAGTCAGTCGAAGGAGGGTGTCAGTAGAAGGGAACTGGTTTGTACGGCGGGAAAGGAAGAAGCGGAGGGCTTTACGTCCTTCGTGATGGGGGATGGAGGTGTACAGGGACTGGATGTCCATGATGAAGATAAGGCGTTGGGGACCGGGGAAGCGAAAATCATGGAGGAGGTGGAGGGTGTGGGTGGTGTCCCGAACGTAGGTGGGGAGTTCTTGGACGAAGGGGGACAAGACCGTGTCGAGGTATGCAGTGATGAGTTCGGTGGGACAGGATATGCAGAGATGAGTTCGGTTGGGCAGGATATGCAGAGATGAGTTGTATCTTTGTAAATCTTTTTTGCACCCTTTGCCAGTTTAATAACATTCCTCATATAGCATGGCAACCAGAATTGTATGTAATACTGCAAATGTGGCCTTCCAGCTGAAACATGATGCCCAACTCCTGTATGAAATGTTCTTACAAATGAAGGAAAGCATGTCAAACCCATTGGTGTCTCTGTTCAAGAGCACTACCCAGCGTCCAACCATTAACTGAGGTCACAGATTTGTTTGCCGAGTGGTTTTCTGCAGACGTTTAAACACCAAGCAAGGTGAGATCACATAGATTCATATATAGATTCACCAAGCTACAAATATTTTCAAAAACCTGCCCTGGTTTGTCTTACCAAAATGTAGCAACTTGTATCGTCTGAATTATACTCCACCTGCCATCCTTCAGCCCTTTGGCCCAGTTAATCAAGATGCTATTTTACTCTCTGTCAAGTCGGCACAACGAACAAGGAAGTGTTGGGTATTCTAAAAGGCATGAAGGTGGAAAAATCCCCAGATCCGGATGGGATCTATCCCAGGTTAGTGTGGGAAGTGAGAGGAGAAGTACCTGAGACCGTAAGAGATATATTTGCAGCATCCTTGAACACGAGGGGATTGGAGAATGGCTAATGTGCCCTTGTTTAAATAAGGGTAGCAGGGATAATCCAGATCATTATTGAGCCTGGTGAGCCTGACATCAGTGATAGGGAAGCTGCTGGAGAAAATAGCTACTGAGGGATAGGATTATTCCCATTTAGAAGAAAATGGGCTTATCTGTGATCGGCAATATGGTTTTGTGCAGGAAGGACATGCCTTATCAAATTAATAAAATTCTTTGATGAAGTGACAAAGCTGATTGATGAGGGAAGGTCTGTAGATGTCAGATACATGGACATGAGTAAGGCATTCGATAAGGTTCCCCATGGTCGGCTGATGGAGAATGTGAAATCGCATGGGGTGCAGGGTGTACTAGCTAGATGAATAAAGAACTGGATGGGCAACGGATGGGCAGGAGACGGAGAGTAGGAGTGGAAGGGAGTTTCTCAAATTGGAGAACTGTGACCAGTGGTGTCCCACAGGGATCCATGCTGGGACCACTGTTGTTTGTGAAATGCATAAATGATGAGGAGGAAGGTATAACTGGTCTGATTAGCAAGTTTGCAGATGAGACTAAGATTGGTGGAGTAGCACATAGTGAAAGGGACTGTCAGAAAATACAGAAGAATATAGATAGAATGGCACATAGGGCAGAGAAATAGTGGATGGAGTTCAATCCGGGCAAATATGGGGCAATGCATTTTGGAAGATTCAATTCAAGAGTGAACTATACAGTAAAAGGAAAAGTCCTGTGGAAAATTGATGGAGAGAGATCTGGGTGTTCAGGTGCAATGTTCCCTGAAGGTGACAATGCAGGTCAACAGAGTGGTCAGGAATAGAGTCTGCTTTCTTTCATCGGGGTATTGAGTACAAGAGTTAGCAGGTCGTTTTACAGATGCATAAGACTTTGGAGAGGGTGCAGAGGAGGTTCACCAGGATGATGCGTGGTCTGGAGGCCACAAGCTACAAAGAGAGGTTG
The DNA here is from genome assembly GCF_004010195.1 of Chiloscyllium plagiosum. Classification (NCBI taxonomy): domain Eukaryota; kingdom Metazoa; phylum Chordata; class Chondrichthyes; order Orectolobiformes; family Hemiscylliidae; genus Chiloscyllium; species Chiloscyllium plagiosum. Next base: position 13,625 of record NW_025211730.1, read on the forward strand.
AGTAGATGAAGATTATTTTCATCAGAACGATGGAGAATAAGAGGGGACCTGATTGATGCCGACAAAATCATGAGAGGCATAGACAGAGAGAATACAAGAAGCTTTTTCCCATAGTGGGAGATTCATTTACTCGGGGCCATGAGTTCAAAGTGAGCGGGGAAAGGTTTAGGAGAGATACGTGTGGAAAGTTCTTCATGCAGCCCATCTATTTTTACCTACACATGGATGCCATTATCACCTTTTCTTTTTCCCTGGCTTACCAGAATCCCTCCCTTTCTCTGTCTAACTGATATTCTCTCATTGGAAACAGAACATTAATTCTGCTTTCTTTCCATGGATGCTGCCAGACCTGCTGAGTTTCTCCAGCAATCTCTGCCTT
>NW_025211730.1:15517-24617 GCF_004010195.1 Chiloscyllium plagiosum
GTTAAAGTTAAAAGGGAACAAGTTTAAAGGAGATGTGCTAGGAATGATTTTAGCACAGGGAATGGCAAGTGCCTCAGATGTGCTGCCTGAGGTGGTGGAGGAGCTGGACACAACATCTTGTCATACATATGCACTGGGTGGGAATTGAGGGATATGGACCATAAAGAGGAAAGGTCTTTTAGATCAGAAATGCATCATGTGTCTGCACAATCTTGGTGAAGGACCTGTTCCAGTGCTGTACCTTTCTTTGTTCTCTGGTGGTATCATGCTAAAGCCAATGGATGAGAAATTTAGAGGCTCCAGACTAATGTCCTGAGGGCAAGTTCAAATTCTACCACAATACCTGTTAGAATTTCAGTGAGATGAATAAAAACAACATCTGGAACAGCAACTTTGCTGAGGCAAAATAGCCTATGTTTTGGATTCACAGTAACAATCTGGCAAGAAGTCTGGTGAGGACTATCTTGAAATCAGGAACAACTTACAGAATCTTTTTGGCAGTGGCAAAGTTTCTTACTAGGCAGTGGTGAGTTGTCAATGAAGCAGGATTCTAGCTTACTAACAGTACAAATCACCTTGTTAACATTCAGCTTCCTACATTACCAAATGTGCCAAACAAGCAAGACATCAAGAAATCTCAACATGGAAATTAGATTGGATTCCTGGTGACCTTCGCAAACTGTGCGGAGTTTCCATATTGGCACAATCCATGGCCACCAGCTGCACACACCTCACATCTGCAGATATTGGCATCTGACATTTGCCAACCCAACATGATCAAACATGACCATCATGGCACTTCTCTGATACACTGGCAGGGTGCTCTGGAATCCAGACTTGCATTGCGGAAACTTTGTGCTCACAGACAGGCACCCAGCTCACAGGTTGGACAAGGCTGCATCTCAGTGCCACTCACTTGCTCTCTTCATGGTCACTGAGCATCTACCCAATATTCACAGCATCCTTGCTGTGCCATGTCTGTTTGCATGTTGGCACTCCCGTCAGGGTCTGAAGCCATCAGTACTGCTATATGATATGTTTTGGAGATATCTCATTATAAAGATCTGTCCAGGAGTTGCGGTGGTGAGTAGGTGACATAAAGTCATGGAGTCATAGTGTTGTAAAGCATGGAAACAGACCCTTCAGTTTAACACATCAGTGCTGACGAGATATGTTAAATTAATCCGGTTCCATTTGCCAGTATTTACCCAAATTCTTCCAAACACTTCCTATTCATGTAACCATCCAGACACCTTTTAAATGCTGCAATTGTATCAGCCTCCAACACATTCTCGGGCAACTTGTTCCATACGTGGACTCCACCCACTGTGTGAAAACGTTGTCCCTCAGGTCCCATTTAAATCTTTCCCCTCTCAACCTAAACCTATACCCTCTAGTTTTGGACACCACTACCCTGGGGAAAGAACCCTGGCTGTTCACCTTATCCATTCCAACTCATGATTTTATAAACATCAAGCAGATCACATCACAGCCTTTGATGCTCCTGGGAAAGTGACCCGAACCTGTTCAAACTCTTGCTACAGCTGAAACCACCAACTCTGGCAACATCCTTGTAAATCTTTTCTGAACCTTTTCACGTTTCACATCATCTTTCCTATAGAAGGGAGACCAGAATTGAACGCAGTATTGCAAAAGTGGCCTAACCAATGTCCTGTACAGCTACAACTTGACTTTTCAACTCCTGTACTCAATGCACTGACCAATAAAGGCAAGCATATCAAATGACTTTTTCACTGTCCTGTCTACCTGTGACTCCATTTTCAAGGAACTATGAATCTGCACTCCAAGGTCTCTTAATGAATTGCACACTGTGACCTCAACATTTATCTGTTAGGGGGTTCCAATACTGGCAGTTATGGAGAAATGGCAACACACCGTTGAGGGGTTCGGCCATACTTACTTATCCACTTGGATCTCCTATAGTTAAGAGATATATCCAACTAAAATCGGAGAATGGATAACATTCAGTGCTGTAGCTCCAGAACCAGCAGTCAGGGGAATCACTTTGTGGAGGAGAGTATGCAGCCCTCACTCACAGTGTATTCCATCACTGACTCTTCTGAGACCAAGGAACTTTTCTGCTCTTCATGTTCCTAACGGAGATCATTTCCAGCAGGAGTTTTGTGCCCAGCTGCTGGTGGGAAACTGGACACTGTGATTGCCTTCCTAAAAAAGTGAAAATGAATACAAGAGGATCAGGGATGCTGGCAAGCCCAGGAGCAGCAGCAGGCCGATATAAAGGACCAGAAGTTCCCATCTCAGGCAGATGCAGTAGGTTGCACAGAAAGCCCAGTGTTTACTGGCCCTGGCTTCATTTTTTTGGGGATGTGTGAAATACAGTGCTGTCACAGGCTCTGAGTGTCTTGTGATGTTGAGAAGGAACTCTGCTGGATGCAGGAATGGGACCTGAGGTCTGCTTGAGAGGGAGGTTACCCTCTCCCAGTGGCTGTAAAACTGACAGCACCTGCAATTTCAATGTGGCTGGCTCCTTCCAAAACAGTCATGATATATAAGCTTGCTTTTAACAAACGTTAGAGACAAAAGAGACATTAATACAAATTTGACTCAGGGACAAAGAGTCATTTTAGCCTGTTTCCAAAGAAATGTCATGCTGAAGTGGAGAGGTGCCGACTGCAGCTGCTGGTGTGTGCAGAGAGGAGAACAGTCAGTTCTTATAACTTCACAAGTTACTTTATTAATATATTAAATGAGATACTTATCTCTTATACATTCTCTTACAAACAAGAGCTTATATATTTTCCCACAAACTGAATTACAAACCTATTTTCACCCACTCGAGTCCACTGACACTCCCTGAGCAGTCACAGAAGGATCTGGATAACTGTTCTGCTTTGCCAAGGAGGGCTGATGTTGGCCATATGCTGCTGTCTCTCTCTCTCTCTCTCTCTCTCTCCATATCTCCACGTGCCTGACATAGGGTCTGATTTGTATTGGTGAGTCTCCAGAGTTATCACTGCCTGTATACCACAAGGGTCCTCTTTTATTCTCTTTCCTTATCTTTCTCGAGTTGTGGTGTCTGTTTCCTGTTGGCTCACATTCATCTGTTAGTTGCATGTCATTACCTTATTGGCTCCAGAACAAGGAGCTAGGTAGCATGACGTGATTGCCCCTCATCCAAATAAGGCTTCTGCATTACCTCATCGTTCTTAGTTATTTTCTGAAGAATATGGTTGGTACCAAGCAGTATCTGGACTCTGAACATTCTCAGTTCACAAGGTGTTCTCCCTTGTGTGTGAACAGTTTTTGGTATACTGAGCATTCCAAGTCCCTGTCAGTGGATGGTACTTCTGTGTCCCTGCAGCCTCCTGGCTAACATCTTATTTTCAGGAGTATTCGCCAACTGATCCTCCTGTTTCTCTCTGTGCAGCAGCCTGGCTAACAATACCCCTCATGATTTTATAAACTTCTGTAGGGTCACCTCTCAATGTCCTATCCTCCAGTTAAAAACTTCCCAATCTATCCAGTCTTTCTTTATAACTCAAACCTTCAATACCCATCAACATGCTGGTAAATCTCTTCTGAACCCTCTCCAGTTTAATAATGCCCTTTCTATAACTGGGTGACAAGAAGTGGACACAGTATTCCAGAAGAGGCCTCAGCAATGCCTTCTACAACTTCAACATGATTTCCCAACTCCGATAGTCAAAGCACTGAGCGCTGAAAGCAAGCATGTCAAATGCCTTATTAACCACCCTGTCCAAATGCAATGCAAACTTCAGAGAATTATGTACCTGAATCCCTAGGTCCCTCTGTTCTACAGCACTAACCAAGGCTCTTTCTTTCTTGTATAAGTCTGACCCCTATTTGTTCGACCAAAATGCAATGCCTTGCTTTTATCCAGATTGAACGCCATCTGCCATTATTCAGCCCATTGACCTATTTGATCAAGATCCCTCTGTTCACTTAGAAAAGCTTCTTCACTATCAACTAGGCCACCAATTTTGGGGTCACCTGCAAACTTACTAACCATGCCTTCTATACTCTCATCCAAATCATTAACATAAATGTCAAACAAAAGAGAACCCAGAACCGATCCCTGTGGAACATCGTTGGTGACAGTCCTCCAGTCTGAAAAACAACCTTCTACCACCACTCTCTGTCTGCTGCTGTCCAGCCAATTATATAATTTTCCTCACACAAGACCATGCTGACTATACTTAACTAATTTTTGCATCCCTAAATGTCCACAAATCCGACCATCAAAAATCACCTCCAGATTCATGTGTATCCATTTCTTTCTCCACACTAAAAACTGATGCAAAATATGCATTTTGGAACACTCCCATTGCCTGAAGTTCAAGACAAAAACAACCACCTTGATCTTTCAGGGGCCCTACCCTCTCTCACGACATCCTCTTACTCTTAATGTACTTGTAGAATCTCTTTGGATTCTCAACAAACTTATCTGACAATGCTATCTTACAGCCCTTCTTTGCCTTCCTGATTTTTCTCTTAAAAATGACTCTACATTCTTTATATTAATTAAGATATTCATTTAAACCAAGTTGTCTGTCTCTAACGTAAGATTCTCTTTTTCTTCTTGAGTAGAAGTTCAATATTTCTGTTCATCCATTGTACCATCATCTTGACAGTATCACCCTTCACTCCAGCAGGAACACAATCACTCTGATCTCTTGTCATCATACTTTGGAAAGCCTCCCACTTGTCAGACATCCTTTTGCCTGCGAACAGTCAACTTTTGAAATTTCTTGTCACTTACCATTAAAACCTGCCTTATTCCACTCTGCTCTTTTTGGCTTACATGAAAACTGAGCTTGAATTCACAGGGCAGTATTATAGAGTTTGCTGATGATAAAAGGTGCAAAAAATGAGCAAAGAAGATGTTAGTCATCCAAATAGTGTGTGGAGGGGGCGCTGGTTGGGGCGGGTGGGAATATGTGGAAGGACTGTGAAAACTTTATAGATCATTGGTTAGTCCTGAACTGAAACATTGTGCTGAGTTTTCCACGCTATACTTTCGCAGTTGTGTCAAGGGCATGGATAGAGTACAGCATTGGGATTTTAGACTGATGTGAGGAACAATCTCTTCAGTACTTGGGAGAAACTGAAGAATCTGTGGTCATTCTCAGCATTCTGAGTCACTTGATGCACTGCCAGCTTTCAAGTGGTTTTGGTTTTGCTGGCGAGCCCCCACTTTTCAGGATTCCACCCTCGAAATGCAGCACTGCGGCAGCGGTATATCAACACCCAGCTTAGATGGCATCAAGGCATCCAGCACGATGGAGATAAGGTTTGTACCTGGCAGCAGAAGGAGGCAAAGTTGTGTTTTCGACGGTGGTGGAGGGAGGTAAGTTTGGGCCCATTGCCCACAGCAGGACCTAGCAACTACAGTGGAGCTTGCGTTGCTAAGACCGGCCCAGCACAGTTTCATGTCAGTGGCGGTCGAGACAAGATGACTCCGAAGAATGGCGACAGTGGCAGCACAGCGAAGGGACTTGAGGCTGGCATTGAGATAAAGGATCAGCCATGATCATGTTGAATGGTAGAGCAGGCTCTCAGTTTTTAGTTTTCTATGTTTCTAAAACATGGTCAATCATTTAGTGCTTAGGGCAGTCACGTGGTCTGTATAATTTGCCCATTCCAGTGAATAGGCCTTCAGTTGTAGACTAACAAGTCCGGGGATTTGCAGAGGATTGATCATGGACCTGCACAGAAATCAAGCAAGGGACCCTGACACACATCAGTCAGACTTCTCCATCCAGCACTTTGGGAAGGCGTAGAGGGAAAGGGTGATAGTGTGACCATGGTTACTCCCAGGGGTTAGATCATTGAATGCCAAGGGGATTATCAGGGCCACATCTGTGCTGGAAAGTCACGGAATAGGGAGCAGGATGCTCGAATGTATAAGGCATAACAATTGTGAAGGGGTGGAAACTCAACATTTTACAGGGGTGAGATGGAAGCGCAATGGAGTTCATGGGATATTGTGGGACAGGTTCATCTACGGTCACAGCCACCCTGACCTTATTGGAGGGACAGTCCAGTAAGACATTCTATGACTGAGATGAAGGTTGAGCCTCAGGGGTTGATGTCAGAAGATGAAGTTAGAATTCAAGGACATATGTGGGAACATGTGGCAGTTTAGTATTGATGTGCTCAATAGAGAGTTCCAGGATGAAAGGAAAGTACTCTTTTCTGATAAAGGGACATCAGTGAATGCTGTATGATTGGGATATCCATCAGACCTTTGGAAAAGTCTACGGTTAGTAACCAAGCACATGGGGCAGAATTAAAATGCTGGCATAGATTAATGACTAACAGGCTGAAAATAAAGTGTTGGAATAAATGAGTCACATTGGCAAGCTGTGATTAATGGGATACCATAAGGATCAGCAATGTGCCCCAGTTGTTGACAATATGTATCAATGATTCCACGATGGACACCAAATGTAATTTTTCCAAGTTTGAGGAAGACAAACAACTTGGTGAGATGTTGGGTGTGAGGAAAATTCAAAGCAGCTTCAATAGATTTGCACAGACTTAGGAGTGGGAACATTGAAGATGAGAAATAATAAGCACAAATTGAGTTTTTCAAATTTGGCAAAAGGTAAAGATGTGTAGAGTATTTCAAAAATAGCCAGAGATTAGAAAATGTAGATGTACAAAAGGGCCTGAATCAACTTGTCAATAAATCACTGAAGGCTAATGTGAAAGTGTGGAAGGCTAGTGATATTAGGAAAGCTCATGGTATTTAATTTTGTTCCAAGAGGAATTGAGTAGAAGAGCGGCAAAGTCATGCTCAATTGTACAAAACCATGGTTGAACTTTGTGCAGTTTTGATCCCTTTACCTGAGCTCAATGTTATTGTCACTGGGTGAGAGTGACGAATATTCACCACATCCCTGCTGAGGATGGTGGAAGAGTCCAATGAGGAGAGATTGAGCAAATAGGCTGTGTATTCTCTGATGTTCCAGATATTGAGAAGTTACCTCGATGAAACCTACAAAATACTTAAAGCAATCGCAAGATACATGCCAGTAAGATGTTTCCTCTGGTTGGGGAATATAATTTCAAAAGAAAGAAGAAGCAATTGAAAACAGAGTAGCATCCGCTGTTACTGAATAAAAGTGTTTAAGGGCTTTCCAGTATTTGATGGTCCCATACTGAGCAATGAGAAGATGTTAGGATGAACTGGGCTTTAGGGAGAGAGGAGCACCCCCTTATACAGACTTCCAAGATGGCCAAGGTCGAACAAATTGTGTGACTTGATTCTTAGATTATGTGCACTTATATTTACACTGAAGTGTAGGCCCTGTCATCTATGTGCTCTCAGAAGTGTTTTTTTTTTTCAGTTACACCCCAACTATGTGTAAAGTGAAAGGGCTACACAAGATTGAAAAAGCTTGACCAAGTAAATACTTGACCAAGTAAATACAGTGCTAATGCCAGGAATCCCCGCAGATCCTCTCAGTGGTGAGTACTTGCCCTTCTGCCAAAAGCGAGCATAGGATGAGTGCTCCATCAATAGAGACATGGTGCATAACTAAAGAGGCAAATTTCAGAGAACAGCATGAAAAAGCTTGCAAGTGGTCACAGAGAGACACCCTGTGGGAAACTTGACAAAACTGATACTTATCTGGATTAGTTGTGCTGGAAGAGCACAGCAGTTCAGGCAGCATCAGAGGAGCAGTAAAATCGAAGTTTCGGGCAAAAGCCCTTCATCAGGAAGGAAGTGAGGTCTGCAGATGTAGAGGGAGGAAGAGAGCTTCTTCAAGGAAGGCATCCTTGTAAGAGGATTCGCAGTAGGTTGAAATCTTTGAGGAGAAAGTGAGGTCTGCAGAAGGGCTTATGCCCGAAACGTCGATTCTCCTGTTCCCTGGATGCTGCCTGACCTGCTGCGCTTTTCCAGCAACACATTTCCAGCCCTTCATCAGGAATACAGGCAGAGAGCCCGAAGGATGGAGAGATAAGTGAGAGGAGGGTGGGGTGGGGAGAAAGTAGCATAGAGTACAATAGGTCAAGGGGGGGCGGGGAGGGTGGAGTGGATAGGTGGAAAAGAAGATAGACAGGTTGAACAAGTCATCGGGACAGTGCTGAGCTGGAAGTTTGGACCTGGGAGCTGCAGTGGGAGAGGGACTCCCTGAGATTCTTGTAGAGAGAGGAGGAAAACTTCTTCAAGGCAGGCATCCTTGCAAGAGGATTCGCAGTAGGGTTAAAATCAACGAGGTAAAAACAATGACTGCAGATGCTGGAAACCAGATTCTGGATTAGTGCTGCAGGAAGAGCACAGCAGTTCAGCCTGAAGGCATTGTTTTAACTTCCCAAAACTGACACTTAGCCGATTTCTGGTAAATTGTAGCCCATAATATTAGGCTGACATTTTACTCTAATGATGAAGAAAATCTGAACTAGCAATAACGCAGTAATATTTATGAAATCCCTAACAATGCCTCTTAAGAGCGAGTTCATCTCCTACTGGTGTTACAGCTGTTAACAATCAAATCCAAGCAGCAATGGGTTAAGCATAACATTCATCAAGAGAAGGTTATAGTTATGTATAGTTCCGATATTATGGAATTGAGATATTGGAGAAGTTTCTAAAGCCACTAGAAAAAGAGACAGTGGAACTCATTGGGTGCAAATACAGTACAGGCAGGAAACATCACAATCTTGAAGAAGTGTTTCAGTAAGTACTTGAAGCATCATGGCATACGGGGCTAAGACTGTGCGCAAAGTGCAGGGAGATGGGAGTCAAGTGGATAAGTGCTTGATGGAGATACAGTAGCACAGAAAGAGGCCCTACAACCGGTAAATGATTACCAAAAGTTAATGCAAGATAATAATGATTCTCAGTGATGGAGAAAAGCTGCGACAAAAGGAAGAAGATGCAGTTGAAACAGAAGTTTGGTCCAAAGAGGATTCAGCATGATACTCTGAAAAAATACAGAGAACCCACTCTGAAGCGAAAAAAGGAGTTTAGATCAGATGAAAACTGATCATATAATTTGTACAGTGAAATTATTCACGAGCGAGAGGAGCAATTGTCTGTAGGATCCTTCACAGAGTCAGAGGTTGTAACTGATATACTTGTGAGCTG
>NW_025211731.1:0-13143 GCF_004010195.1 Chiloscyllium plagiosum
GCATAGTCAGCATGGCTTTGTGTTTGGGAAAACATGTCTCAAGAAATTGATTGCTTTTTTTGAAGAAGTAACAAAAAGGATTGATGGGGGCCAATCATTGGATGTGACCTATATAGACTTCAGCGAGGCGTTCGAAAATGTTCCTCCTGGAAGATCGGTTCACAAGGTTACATCTCATGGAATACAGGGAGAACTAGCCGTTTGGATAGAAAACTGGCTCGAAGGTAGAAGACAGAGGGTGGTGGCGGACGGTTGCTTTTCACACCGGAGGCCGATGGTGTGCCACAAAGATCGGTGCTGGGTCCACCATTTTTCGTCATTATATAAAAGATTTGGACGTAAACGTAGGAGGTACAGTTAATAAGTTTGCAGATTGCCCCAAAATTTGAGATATAGTGGACAGTGAAGAAGGTTGCCTCAGATTACAACGGGATTTTGATCAGGTGGGCAAATGGGCTGAGGAATGACAGATGGAGTTTAATTCAAATAAATGTGAAGTGCTGTATTTTGGGAAAGCACATCTTAGCAGGGTGTATACAATTAATGGTAAGGTCCTAGGGAGTGTTGCTGAACAAAGATACCTTGGAGTTCATAGCTCCTTGAAAATAGAGTCGCAGGTAAGCGGATAGTGAAGAAGGTGTTCGGTATGTTTTCCTTTATTGGTCAGATCATTGAGTACAGGAGTTTGGAGGTCATGTTGCAGCTGTGCAGGACACTGGTTCGGCCACTTTTGGAATATTGCGTGCAATTCTGGTCTTTTTACTACTGGAAAGATGTTGTGAAACTTCAAAGTGTTCAGAAAAGTTTTACAAGGATGTTGTCAGGGTTAGACAATTTGAGCTATCGGAAGAGGTTGAAACGACTGTTTTCCCTGGAGCGTTGGAGGCTGAGGGGTGACATTCTTGAGGTTTGTAAAATCATGAGGGGCATGGATAGGATAAACAGACAATGTCTTTTCCCTGGTGTGGTGGAGATCAGAGCCAGACGGCATAGGTTTAGGGTGAGAGATGAAAGATTTAAAAGGGACCTAAGGAGCAACATTTTCACGCAGAGTGTGGTGTATGTATGGAATGTACTGCCAGAGGAAATGGTGGAGGCTGGTACAATTGCAGCATTCAGAAGGCATTTGGTTTGGTATGTGAATAAAAAGGGTTTAGTGGGATATGGGTCAAGTGCTGGCAGATGGGACGATGTGTTATTCAAAGAAACACTGATTAAAACATTCAAGGAGGATCTCGGATAATATCATTCTTGCCAATGTGTCTGTCCCAGATTATACAAAGATTGAAGTCCCCCCAAAATTATCACACCACCTTTGTTACAAAGTGCAATGAATTCCTGTTTAATGCAGGGATGAGCAACGAAATACTGCGAAGCAGCTTAAAAGTTGGCCTCTTGCTTTTGTTTTTGACACGTAGCACCCAGAATTTGCATTTAGACTGATTCAGCTGCATAATCTGAGGCCAAATGCTTTCTCTGTAATGCTTTTGTTATCCGTTAGTGTCAGGGTTCCCATCTTGCTTTTCCATTCTGCCTGCGATCCTGTAAGGTTGTTCATAGTTGAATATTTATGCTCCACCTTTTGTTCACCATGTAATCACGTCTGTCTGGTGACTAAATCTCATTTTTCTCTGTGTCACAAGTCACCATAATGCAGATACGTTGTCTATTCCAAAACTAAACAACATTATAATTTACATTTTCCCACAATGTCCTGTCACATTCCTATTCGCTGATGTACAGTTTTAGTTCAACTCTGTCCTTTCCTGTTCCTTTCTGCTTGTCTTCAGCCTCATTCCCATGCGGTTCCGAGCCTTCACATTTTCTCCTTGGTTTTGGAAATCTGGTTTCACCTGAACCCTGTCCCTGCATCCTTTATGTCAGTTTAAAGCCCTATCCATAAACCTATAGACATGACTGGCCAGGACACTGCTCCCAGCATGGTTGGTTTTAATGCACTCATGGGATGTTGCTGTCTCTGGCTGGCCAGCATCTCAGGCCCACCCTGACCAGTCTTAGAGCTGAGTGGCTTGTCAGACCATTTCAGAGGGCATTTGAGTGTCGAACCCATTGCTCTGAGTCTGGATTTATATGTAGGCCAGATCGGCAACCAATAACAGATTTCCTTATTTAAATGGTATTCAGTGGTCAGATGGGTATCCCTGCTACCGGCATTAATTTCTGGATGCACAGTCGAGTGAGAATAACGCGAGACCATTGCCTGGCCCACTGATAGCTCCCACATCCCCGAGTACTGATCCCAGTGCACCTTCTTCGTGACAGTGGTTTGATCGTGATGCCTTTCTGCACTCTGGTGATATCACTCAGTACCTCTCCATGTGATGTCTGTCACCGTGAGGTTTTAATTGCTGCCAATGAGTGCAACGTTTGCAGCTACTCCAGATCCTGAACCAACAGAACTCTCCACTCCAGGGAGACGAGGCAGCACAGGGCAGGGATGGAGACAGAGATTTTCCAGATCTCTGTGGGGCTCAGTGCCATTCTCCATGTTTAAACCTCTCTGCATCAGTCTAATTTCCAATTCAGTCAATTTCTCTGTCTCCTGTAGGTGATCAGGATGCTTTTGACTCAGCAGAAGTCCAAATTCCTGTTTCATTCATCACCACACTGAAGACAGTTGGTCAGCGAGAGTGAGATCTGGAGCCTTCAGTAAATCCTGCAGCAAGGGAAGATCACTCACTGTGAACAGAGCAGAGTATACTTAAGGCATCGAACTTTGGTACAGAAGACACGACATAGATACAGTGTTGAAGCACGAACACAGAGCATGATGGTTTCCAGGCTCATTCTCTACCCTCTTGTTTATTTTCATCTCTGCTGTACTGAGCCTTCCCATGTCAATGTAGAAAGTTGAAAGTTATCAATCCAGGCCTGTGCTGTCTTAGTGAGGATCAGTACAACAGAGGGGAAACCAGGCCTCCCCCCAAGGAGATGGCATTGAAACCTGGCATCCTTCTGTTCTATATTCCCCCCTCACGCTGTCCCTTGTCATGTGATAGAGTCATACAGCAAGGAGACATGCCTTTCGCTCCAACTCATTTGCGCCAGTATCTTGAATGCTTGTACTTGCCACAAAATTTCCTGTTTCTATAACCTCCACCCCTCACATACTACCGCTGTATATTTGAAACCTACTCCAATGCTGGCGACTCTCCCAAGTGTGTAAATTGCTCCAGTGTCGATAACATGCCCAACCTCAATAATCTCATTCTGCACCCAGTACAATAATCCCTATTTCTGTAGTCTTGCACAATACTTACAGTGCCCCCATCTCTGTAAAATCCTCCAGCCTGGACCAAAATACCCAACCGCGTACCTTCCTCAAGCCCCAGGAGATCATGATAACCTTCTGCATGCCCTATAACACTCCTGCCTCCTGGTCTACAGCACCACGCAACCACAGTAAGCTTCTCCCATCCCTACAGCGCCCCGTATCTGCATAAACACCTCCAGACCCTTTTCAAGCCACAACAACACTCCACATCTCTGTTTGCTCCTCCACTCCCTACAGTCCTCCCAGCATCTCAAACATTCTCTCTTTGTATAATTCTGCAATTTGGGGCAGCACGGTGGCTCAGTGGTGAGCAATGGTGCCTTACAGCGCGAGGGACCCAGGTTCGATTCCAGCGTTGGGTGACTGTCTGTGTGGAGTTTGCACTTTCTCCCTGTTTCTGCGTGGGTTTGCTCCGGTTTCATCCCACAGTCCAAAGATGGACAGGTCAGGTGAATTGGCCATTCTAAGTTGCCCAAAATGTTAGGTGCATTGTCAGAGAACAGTGGCTCTGGGTGGGTTACTCTTTGGAGAGTTTTGGGGGCGAAGTACCTGTTCCCATGCTGAAGGGAATCTAATCTAAACTCTCCCTCTGCGTTCCATATTACTGTCCCTAAATATATCCCTCTATCCATAAACAGCCCCAAACCCTTCAAACCTCCGAATCTCTGTGAATTTCCGCAGCTCCCTCCTTAATTGTGTCACGTTTTCCAGTCCTGGAACACTCTGAAAATGTGAACATCCTACAATCCTCCCTATCTGCGTAATCCTCTCAGGTCCCTGTAACACCCCCGATCTGTGGAACCTACTCCAATGTTTGTGACTCTCCCAATCAGTTTCTACAAGACTTACTATCTCTGTAACCTTCGCCCGTCGCTATCAGCAGCCCTGCCAATGTCAGCTCCCCCAGTCTCCACACCAATCGAATCATCTCCATAACCTTCTCCAGCTCTTACACCCCTATCTGTGTAAACGTTACACTCCCCTACAGCCATCCCTAAAGCAGATACCTCCTCCAGTGTGTGCGCAATGCTCCCTGTCTGTATCAGTGTCTCCAGGCTCTATTGTTGTTCCTGTCTCTGTAAGCTCTGACAGATTGTACAGCTTTCCGGTCCAATTAATTTCCAGAACCTCAGCATCCGACATCAGCAAATGTTTTCATTAACTACAGCCTTCCATAGCTCTATTCGTTCCTCAATTCCATCCAACTTCATAATCTCTGTAAATAGCACCATTCCATAAAATTCTCGCTATCTACGTAAACTGCCCCAATCCTGCAGTGAGAAGCCTCACTCTCCTTTTGATCACTTTTAGTCCCTTCAGATCTCCCTGTATCTTCCCTGACTCAATTGAATACAGCTCATCCCATGTTATAACTCCTCTAACTCATGTGTTACTCCCCAATTCTGTGATACGTTTCCGTTACTGCCATTCTCATTGTTTATCTGCAGAGCTTCCAATCCCCCCGATCGATGTAAGGTTACTGATCCCTTGCAGCATGTTTAACACCTGTAGCAGACTCCAACTCCTCACTGCATCCTGTCGCTGTAACCTCCTCGAATACTACAGCTCACTGTCTTTGTAATATCTTCCAGTATCTGCAACCCTGTTGATTTCTGAAACCTCCTCCATAACAGCACTCCACATCTCTGTGTAACTGATGGGAATGCTGCAAACCTGCCTTCCCGTCCTCACTAGCTCCTGCAGCCCTACAATCCTCAGTATCTCTGGCTTCTCCAATCCCTACACTTCTCCATGGCTGATCCAGCCACCCTGTTGATTTCTGTAACCTCCTCCAGAACAGCACTCCACATCTCTGTGTAACTGATGCAAACCTGCCTTCACAGTCCTCACTAACTGTCTGAACTCCTGCAGCCCTACAACCCTCAGTATCTCTGGCTCCTCCAATCCCTACGCTTCTCCATGGCTTTGTGAACTGATCAAGCCCCTTCAACCGTTCCTATCTCACTCACTCCTGCAACTCCAACTTTTGCCCATGTCAGTGAAATTCCCAGCACCAACAATCCTCCCAATCTCCATAAACTCATGCAGCTCCAACTACCACCCCAACCTGTGTAATCTCGAGTCCGTCCAATCCTCCCTTTCTCTATAAACTCCTGCAGCTCCAAATACCAACCCATCTGTCTAATATCCAGTGGCTATAACCCTCCTTTTCTCTAAAAACTTCTCTAGGTCCAACTACTACTGTGTAATCTCTAGTCCCTATATTCCTCCCGATCTCTGTAAATCCTTCAGAATTGATAACCCTGTAACTCTCCTTGACATCTTTCAGCCCGACAACCTATCTGATCTCTCACCACCAACAGTGATCTCAAACCACCCGAACTCTGTAACATCCTCCAGTCTCTACAACCCAGCTTTTTTTACTTTAGCTTCTCTGGTATCTGTATTCCCCTTCATCTCCGGTTACAGATACTTGCTCATGGAAGCAATGTCTCAGTACCGAATCTGTAAGAACACAAGAATCTTTGGTGTATCAATAAATTTGCCTCATTTTCTAAATTTTAATGACTGCAAGTTCAACCTTCTCCACCTCTTCTCATCAATATCCCTCCATTTTGAATATCAGTCTGGTGAACCTTCTCTGGACTGCCTTCAATGCAAGAATATTTTCCCTCCAGATAGGGGACAAAACCTGTTCACGGTATTCTCAGTGTGGGCTGAATGGAGTCCGCTATGTTTATTACAAGCCTTCCCTATTTTTATTCTCATCCCCTTTGACATCAATGCCAGCATTCCATGTACATTCTCTATGTCCTGCTGGTCTTGTATGCTACCTTTCTGAGACTTATACACAAGGTTTCCCACGTTACTCCGTGGCGTAGCTTTCTGCAGTTGATCTGAAACCAAGAGATGACAGCAATAATCACAAAAGTGCTGGAATGTATGGTAAACGATATGCCAGAAATGCCAACTGCACACGTAGAAACCTATGGAATAACTGCAGTCCATAAGACCATCATGTATAGGCGTAGAATTAGGCCATTCGGTCCATCAGGTCTATTCCACTATTCGATTATAGATGAATTGTTTCTCAACCCCATTCTCTAACTCCTTGTAACCCTTGATCTCCTTATTCATCCAGAACCTGCTTATCTCTGAGTTAGATACACCGAATCACTTAGCATCCACAGCCCCATGAGGCAATGAGTTCCACAGGTCCATCACCCTCTGGCTGAATAAATTCCTCCACTTTACCATTTGGAATGGTCATCCCTTCACTCTGAAGCTGTGCCCTTGATCCCTAGTCTTTCCTACTAGTGGAAACATCCTCCCCACGTCCACTCCATCCGGGCCCCTCAATATTCTGGAAGTTTGAATGGGATTCTACCGCCGCCTCTGAAACTTCGTCAAGTGCAGACCCAGAGACTTCACCTGCTCCTTATACGGCACGAATTTCATCACTGGAATCTTTCTTGGTAACCCATTTCTCATACTCCTTCACATCCTCTGTCCAGACTCTGAATGATAACATGTGGAATATAGTCCCAACACTGACCCCTGCAGAACTCCCCTCATCACCAGTTCCCATCGTGAAAAAGACCCCTTTCTTCATGCTCTCTGCCTTGTACCAATCAGACAAATCCTCTATCCATGTTAAGCATGTTGTTCTGAAACGGATATTTCATTTCACACACACTGCTTGATTTATTTTTTCTGTCTGGCTGTAAACTTAAGAGTTTTACTATTACCTTCCCTGGAGAAGGTGGTGGTGAGCTGAATTCCTGACCCATTGCAGTCCTTTGTGTGTCGGGACAGACACAGTGCTGGGAGGATGGAGCGTGGCTCGGAGGGCACCTTGGAAATGCTGGTGTTCACGTGCACCTGGAGCTCCTGTCCTTCTAGGGTACAGTGGTGCCGGGTTTGGGTAAGGCTGCTGAAAGAGCCTTCCTGAGTGACCTCAGAGCTGCTTGTAGATCTTTTATTCCTTCATTCATTCATGAACATGAGATTTGTTGGCTGGGCCATCATTTATTGTTGGTTTTGAGTTGTCCCTGAGAAGGTGGTAGTGAGCTGTTTTCATGAGCCACTCCACCAGCCGTTGTAACTGTTGTTATCTGTGTACCCTCCAGCAGGCACTAGAACACTCATCACGTCTGTAATTGCATCCATAAAATGCAGCTCTCCCTTTTATATCTGACATCCTTCCCGACTTATAACTCTTACAGTTCCTCACAATATCTCACCTCTTCCATTCCCATCTGTGCTAGAGATCTCTAAAACTTCTTTATTCTTGTTTAAATTCTGATCACCTAAAATCTCCCCCTTTCTAAATTTGTAACCCCTTCAGCTTCTCCATGTAACTGTAATCAATGACAGCACAGGTTTTCTTCCTTAAATCTCTATAATTACAATGGTTACGTATGTTAAATTGGCACCTTTCATCCTCCTTATCCATCTCAGGACTTCGAGACCCCACGATCCCACTATTTGGAATGCTCTCATTCTCTGCACCTCCTCATGTCCTGAGGGTCTTTGAACACCACCAGTGCTCCAAAAGTTTATATTCCCCCAGTTGGTTCAAGTCTTCTAACTCTATAACATCCAACAGTCTCCAGTACCATACAAAATTGGTTGCTGGAAAAGCGCAGCAGATAAGGCAACATCCAAGGCGCAGGAGAATCGACGTTTCGGGGCTGACTGGGACTTGGCGTTAGACAAACAGCAGAGCAGGAGGCTCGAAATCAGCACAGAGTCACAGAGGGAGTGACCGTGTGAGGGAGTAACTTGGGGCAGGAGCATGAGGCTCACTCATGCCTGGGAGATACTGAGGCACCTAAGTGGGAGGATATAAATCAGCATTGAGGATCGAGGCTTTGTCATAACTGGGAGTCACAGAGACGGTGGCCCTGTAAGGGAGCAGACTGGAGTGGGAGCAGGAGGATTACACGTACCTGGCAGTCACAGATACTGTGACCCTGTGAGGGATCAGAGTGGAGTGGAAGCTGGAGGATTACGCGTACCTGGGGGTCACAGAGACAGTGACCCTGTGATGGATCAGAGTGGAGTGGGAGCTGCAGGATTATATGTACCTGGGAGTCACAGAGACCCTGACCTTGTGAGGGAGCGGAGTGCAGTAGGAGCTGGATGATTGCATGTATATGATAATCACAGAGATAACTTTCTGCTATTGGGACCTGCATGCACTGAATTTGAAAGAAGTGCAAGAGCCATCACAGAAAAGGCTGTAAGTTCATTGGCTGATAAATACACCGTTATTGGCGACTGTCAGTTAATTGCTATAAGTTAGCAAATTTATTTTTTGAACTTCTGAACTAAGGGTTGAACACAGAAACAAGATGGAGAAGTGAAATTCTCAGCCAATATAATAAATTACCCTCAGTAAGCAACCGTGGAGTAAGGGACTTAACCATACTGTGACTTCCCTGACGTTAACTTCATTCTAATTAATTAACTAAGTTACTCCAGACATGTTGCATTTTAGGGCATGGCAGCAAATATTTGTCAGATGTAAAGTGTGTTCTGTTACATTGGGAAGTAATAGCCCCTGCTCGTGTCCTAGATGGACACTGGTTCTTGGAGCTCAGACAGGGACTAGAGACTGTTTGGGAGGACATCTGTGATGTGGAGAGTTAGGGGGACTGCACGCACACAGAGCCGATCACCATGCAGACATGACGGACTGGAAGAATGAAGGGAATGGGGGACTGGGCAATTTAAGAGAAACAGTCAGGGAATAAAAGAATATTCTGGTGTCTCCCTACCAATTCATTTTCCCAGTTTGGAAGCTGATGAAGGTGCGGGCTGCTCAGGGGAGTGCAGTCGGAGCCATGTCTGTAGTACCACAAACAGCCTGAGTGTACAGGAGGGGAGGGAGAAGGAAGGAGGAACAATAGTCACAGGCGAGTCAGGAAAGTGAAGAAGGTGTCAGTGTGTCTGTAATTCCAGGATAGCAGGGTTAAGAATGTCACGGTGTCTGCAGGACATTCGTCTGGAGGCCAGTGAGCAGTCAAAGGTCATGTCCATGTTGGTAGGAATGACCTGGGTAGGAAGGGTGAAGTGGTCTGGGAATCAGAATTTAGGGCGCTGGTGGATGGTTAGCAAGCGGGACCTCAAATGTAGCAATCCTTGGAATAATCTCAGTGCCGTGTCCAAGTGAGAACAGAACTCGGAGTTTTAGGTCGATAAGTGCGTGACTGGAACGATGGTGCAGCAGGAAGGGCTTCAGATTCCTGGGACATTGGATTCCTGGGGAATGCAGCAAATGTGCAAGATCGATGGGCTAACGTGACAGAGCTGGGACTGAATTCCTTACGGGGTGTTTGGGAGGGATTGAAAATAACTTGGTCTGTGCTTCGGATCCAAAAAAAGAATAGAAAAGGAACTACCAGGATTCTCAAAATAATGGGATATGCAGTTGGTGCTAATTTACAACAACAAGTTTAACCGTGGAAGATGGAGTGAGAAAGAAACCCTTAGTCTGAGGTATTCTGCATGGATGTGAATACTCAAAGTCTGGGGAGTTCCAAATGCAGATTAGTGTGTGGAAATCTGGTGGACACCGAGAGCTGACTCGAGGATGTCAGGATTGGGTGTTAAATATTGCTGGGTATAAAGAATTCCAAAATGATAGAAGGGAAGGGAAAGGATGTAGGTATAAGTATTGGTTGAGATTAGCGTTAGTTAAGGGCTCCAAGAGAAAGGGGATCCATCCAAGGACAGAATGAATTTGGCTGGAGCTACCGAACAAAAAGTGTACAATTAAACTGTGAGGTATAGTCTGTCAGCCAGCAACTATTGGAAAGGGTGGAGAGAAAAAATATGCAGGCTCACTTGAGAGTGATGACAATACTACAGATTAGATGTACTGAGAAACTTAATTTATCCAGATATTGACTGGGTAACTGGTGTTGTAGGGTCATGAGGGTCCAGTATCCCTGGATTACAAGGAGCAGCGCTCACTTCAGAAGTATGTGTCCAGCCCAAGAGAGTATGTACTGTTGGACCTGGTCCTTGGGAAAAGATGGGGCAAGTGGATCCAGTGGTAGTAGGGGAACGTTTTGGGGCGCAGCAATCATTATATTGTAACGTTCAGGATGATGATGGGAATCATATGCAATAATTGAGACTGAGAAACATTAGTTGACTAAGAGCAGACTTCAATGGGGCAAGAATGAAGCTGGGAACGTTTCAACAAGGCCAGTGAAATGGTAGCATTAAATAGTGTGAACCACGTCAGATTGAGCTGGGATTATGGAGATGGGGCTGCAGTGTGACCATGACTGAAATCTGAATAATCACAGGTTTTCCCCATTTCTACAGCAAGGATAAATAGGCTAAAGCAGTGAAGTAGCATTGTGTATAAAGGATGGGATCAGTATTATTGTGATGATAATAAATTTACACACTGATCCTCCCTGCCCTCACCGCTCATCCCTGCGTATTGAATCTATCATATATTGGTTACCTTTGAAAACTTCAGAAAATAGCAGTATAGAGAAGATCACTCTGTCCACTGTCTGCATTGGACAAGATGTAATGTTATTTTTTTAAAGCCCTAGTTCTGTCTCCCCGAATACTATAGGACTTCAGCTGCAGATCCCGGCACCTTTTTTCAAAATGGCTTGACAGTTTCTACCTATAATCTACTTCCATGTGTGACTCCCAGATCCCGATTTTAAATTGCGTTTTATAACATCTTTCCTCATCAATTCTCTAATATTTCAATCAATTGCATTAAATATTTGCCACTGGTAACTGAACTCTCTAACAGGACAACGTATTCTCTCACTTTCTATCCAGGCTCCTGACAGTATGTGTACCCCAATCAAATCTACTCTCAGCATCTTCCATTCAAATCTTTCCCCATAACTGCACTTCCACTGTCACAGGGTAACGAATCTCCTCTGTACTATCTACAGTCCAATTCCATCCTTCGATGTGATGGGGTGACCAGAACTGCACACAATCCCCAAACTGTGACTTAACTCATTATTTATGCAGTTCCTGCATAAGCTTCCTGCTCTAAAATTCCGCCCTTTGGCTGATAGAGGAAATGATGCCATTTGCTACATTAACGAGATTATTGATGTTCCCAGCTACCTTCATTTATCCGCCCACACAGACTATGCTCTCATTTATTGTACATTCCTCTTTATTGTTGATGTCCCCAAATGCCTTGCTTGCACTTCTCTGGGTTATTTGTTCCATTCACCTGGACCCCACAGTTTCTGTTTTTAAACAGTCTGCCATGGGATCTCTCGTCAAATTCAAGGAAGTCACATGCAGTTACAAGTTACTGCCTCAGACTGATACAGTCAGATTAATTACACATGATCTTCCTTGAACAAATCCAGACAGACTGTTCTGGAGTCCCTGGGACTTAGTCAGTGACCGTTTATCCACTGTCTCAGAATTCCAGCCTCGACATATTCAGTCAGTCCCTTTCTCCTCAATAAACAAAGTTGCGGTATTAGCCGTTCTCCAGGCCTCCAGCAACATCCCTGCATCCAGTGAGGATTGGATAATGCAGGTAACTATAAGGCAGGGGATTTTACCCGGCTCCTTATAACAGTCTGGAATATTGTGTTACCCCTTTTAAAGGATTTGAATCTCCTTTGTAATTCTCTGCTCCAAGTTTGTTGCTCCCAATATTTCACACTGCATTCCCATTTTGATTCAGACAGACAGAGGCCAAACCATCTTATAATTTGGTCAAGTCTCATTTTAGATTACTTTTTAGATTACTTACAGTATGAAACAGGCCCTTCGGCCCAACAAGTCCACACCGACCCGCTGAAGCGCCACCCACCCAGACCCATTCCCCTACATTTACCCCTTCGCCTAACACTACGGGCAATTTAGCATGGCCAATTCACCTAACCTGCACATTTTAAGTCAGGTTGTATGGAGGGTTTCTCTCCACAAGGTGAAGTGCATTTTCTCTTGATACCATCCCCAATCTGCCTCATTAGCTACACTCACTGCCCACGTGGTTATCTTCTCAACTGTCACTATCACGGTGAGTTTCCCCTTCGTCATAACAACTGCCCACTGCCTGGATATCCCAGAATGCACCAGCCTTCCTGCTCAAGGTGCCATTAGCAAAAAGTCATTACACTCTTCGATTGTCAATCTGAAACTGCCCAGGAGATAGAAGAGGGGGTAAAACAGCGGCTTCACTTTGTGGACAAGCCCCTGAGGTTCTGGTGAATGACATGTTGTAGTTTAGGGACATTATCTTCTTCCAGGACTGGCAGGGGAGGCCATGGTACCAGACCCTGCCAGCTTGGTCCGAGGCTGACCCCTGGGTCAGTGAGGTACCAGCCTTCTGAGTGAATGTCCAGCAGTGTAGGAAGGAGGCCAGTGATCTTCTCCACTCCACCAGGGTAAGCGCCACCATCTGCACTTCGTGAGCTTACCCTCACTCTATCTCTGTTACTGCACCCACCTCCCACAAGGCTCATGTATTCTCACTCTCACTGAATGCAGCACCTTGTCTTTGTCTTTCTCTAACCGCTTCTCTGTCCCTCTGCCCAACTCTGCCTGGTGTCTGTACTGCCCATTCACTCACTCAGAACACCTCGATACCTTTCCCCCAGCTGTCCCAGCAGTAACAGCTGTACCAACCTTATCCATTTGCCTTAATACCACTTGTTAATTTTCACATTCCAGAAGGAACCATTCCACAATAGGAAAGAAATAGCCAAGAGAGGCATAGGTCTCCCCAACATTCAGCTCCTTTTCTCCTCGCAGGGGAAGGATCCTGACCCAGCAACCACGAGAGGCTGACTGACCGTGTCCAAGCTCCCGGACTGGGATCTGAGACTCCCCCTAACTGACTGTGCTGGGCACCGTGACTGAACATG
>NW_025211731.1:24087-24620 GCF_004010195.1 Chiloscyllium plagiosum
ACACTCACTGTGTTTGTGCCTCATTCACACAGAACACCATTAACACTCACAGTGTTCCTGCTACATTCACACTGAACACCATTAAGACTCACTGGGTTCCAGCTTCATTCACACTGAACACCATTAACACTCACTGTGTTCCTGCTTCATTCACACTGAACACCATTAACACTTACTGTATTCCTGCTGTATTCACACTGATCAACATTAACACTCACTGTGTTCCTGCTTCATTCACACTGAATACTACACACACTGACTGTGTTCCTGCTTCATTCACACTGAATTACTTTGGGACTCACTGTGTTCCTACTTCATTCACACCGTAAACTATTAAGTCATCCCTGCTCCATTCATACTGAAGAATATAAACATTCACTGTGTTACTGCTTCATTAACACTGAATACCACTAACACTCACGGTGTTCGTACCTCATTCACACCAAAAACCATTAACAGTCATCCCTGCTTCATTCACACTGAATACCATTAACACTCACTGAGTTCATGCTTCATTCACACTAAACACCATT
>NW_025211732.1:0-8857 GCF_004010195.1 Chiloscyllium plagiosum
ATACACAGACATAGTCTGCACAGCTCTCCATGCAGGGACGATAGTCCGGTTTACTGAGCCATACACTGACATAGTCTGCACAGCTCTCCATGCTGGGCCGAAAGTCCGGTTTACTGAGCCATACACTGACATAGTCTGCACAGCTCTGCATGCTGGGCAGATAGTCCGGTTTCCTGAGCCATACACTGATATAGTCTGCACAGCACTCCATGCTGGACCGATAGACCGATTTACAGAGCCATACATTGACATAGACTGCACAGATCTCCATGCGGGCCTGATAGTCCAGTTTACTGAGCCTTACAATGATATAGTCTGCGCAGCTCCCCATGCTGGCCTGATAGTTCTGTTTACTGAGCCATACACTGACACAGTTGTACAGCTCCCATGCTGGCCGATAGTCCAGTTTACTGTGCCATGCACGGACATAGTCTGCGCAGCTCCCCATGCTGGCCCGATAGGCCGGTTTACTAAGACGTACACTGACATAGTCTGCCAGCTCTCCATTCTGGCCAGATCGTCCAGTATACTGAGCCAAACACTGACATAGTCTGCAGAGCTCTCCATGCTGGTCCGGTCGTCCGTTTTACTGAGCCATACACTGACATAGTCTGCACCGCTCTCCATGCTGGCCCGATAGTCCGGTTTACTGAACAAAACACTGACATAATATGCACAACTTCCATGCTGGCCTGATAGTCCGGTTTACTGAGCCTTAAAATGACGTAGTCTGCACAGCTCTCCATGCTGGCCTGATAGTCCGATTTACTGAGCCATACACTGACTAGTCTGCACAGACCTCCATGCTGGTCCGATAGTCCGGTTTACTGAGCCATCCACTGACATAGTCTGCACAGCTATCAATGCTGGCCCGAAATACTGGTTTACTGAGCCAAACACTGACATAGTCTGCACAGCTCCCCATGCTGGCCCGACAGTCCAGTTTACTGAGCCTCAAAATGACATAGTCTGCACAGCTCTCCATGCTGGCCTGATAGTCATTTTACTGAGCCATACACTGACATAGTCCGCACAACTCTCCATGCTGTCCGATAGTCCGGTTTACTGAGCCATACACTGACATAGTCTGCACAGCTCTCCATGCTGGCCCGATAGTCCGGTTTACTGAGCCATACACTGACATAGTCTGCACAGCTCTGCCTGCTGGGCAGATATTCCGGTTTACTGAGCCAAACACTGACATAGTCTGCACAGCTCTCCATGCTGGCCCGATAGTCTGGGTTACTGAGCCATACACTGACATAGTCTTCACAGCTCTCCATGGTGGTCCGATAGTCCGGAAAATTGAGCCATACACTGACATAGTCTGCACCCCTCCCCAGGCTGGGCAGATTGTCCGGTTTACTGAGCCAAACACTGACATAGTCTGCACAGCTCTCCTTGTTGGCCCGATAGTCCGGTTAACTGAGCCATACACTGACACAGTCTGAACAGCTCCCATGCTGGCCCGATAGTCAGGTTTACTGAACCATATACGGACATAGTCTGCACAGCACCCCATTCTGGCCCGATAGTCTGGTTTACTGAGACATACATTGACATAATCTGCACAGCTCTCCATTCTGGCCTGATAGTCCAGTTTACTGAGCCATACACTGACATAGTCGGCACAGCTCTCCATGCTGGGCCGATATTCTGGTTTACTGAGCCATACACTGATATCATCTGCACAGCTCCGCATGCGGTGCAGATAGTCCGGTTTACTGAGCCATACACTGACATCATCTGCACAGCTCCGCATGTGGTGCAGATAGTCCGGTTTTCTGAGCCATACACTGACATAGTCTGCACCGCACTCCATGCTGGCCCGATAGTCCGGTTTACTGAACAAAACACTGACATAATATGCACAACTTCCATGCTGGCCTGATAGTCCGGTTTACTGACCCATACACTGACATAATATGCACAATTTCCATGCTGGCCTGATGGTCCGGTTTATTGACCAATACACTGACATAATTTGTACAGCTCTCCAGGCTGACACAATTGTC
Organism: Chiloscyllium plagiosum; assembly: GCF_004010195.1. Lineage (NCBI taxonomy): Eukaryota > Metazoa > Chordata > Chondrichthyes > Orectolobiformes > Hemiscylliidae > Chiloscyllium > Chiloscyllium plagiosum. Next base: position 2,016 of record NW_025211732.1, read on the forward strand.
CGGTTTGCTGAGGCAGACACTGACATGATCTGCACAAATATCCATGCTGGCCAGATTGTCCGGTTTAATGAGCAATACACTGACATACTTTGAACAGCTCTCCTTGCTGACCCGATAGTCCGGTTTACTGAGCCATACACAAACATAGTCTGCACAGCACTCCATGCTGAGTCGATAGTCCGGTTTACTGAGCCATACACTGACATTGTCTGCACAGCTCTCCCTATGACCTGCCCTACCTGCCTATCTTCTTTTCAACCTTACCATTTCACCCTGCCACCCCCCTCGACCTATCACCTTCATCCCCTCCTGTACACTATGCTACTTTCTCCCCATCCCCACCCTCCTCTCACTGATCTCTCCACCCTTCAGGCTCTCTGCCTGTACTCCTGATGAAGAGCTTTTGCCCAAAACGTCGATTTTACCGCTCCTGAACTGCTGTGCTCTTCCAGCACCACTAATCCAGAACTAACTCCAGAACACAAAGCCCTAACAGTTGTTCACATTTAAACTGATTTCCTCCATGTATGCTCTCTCATAGACAATGACTTTCACATCTAACACTGCCCCAGACTCACACACACATGCACTCATAAAACCCCTTGCTTTGAACTGATGCATGATGATACAGGGACATTAACATATGGGAGCACATTTACTGTCACTCGCAGAATGGGCGGCAAATTGTCCTTTGTTAGTCATTTAGGTAGTGCAAATGTAGCAGCAATATACCTGCAAAGTTCTCATAAAACCCCTTGCTTTGAACTGATGCATGATGATACAGGGACATATGGGAGCACATTTACTGTCCCTCGCAGAATGGGCGGCAAATTGTCCTTTGTTAGTCATTTAGGTAGTGCAAATGTAGCAGCAATATACCTGCAAAGTTTTGCAAGACTGCCATGCTGGGCAGCTGGTTCAGTTTACTGAACAATACATGAGCATCGTCTGCACAGCTCCCGATGCTGGCCAGATAGTCGACCACAGCGAGCAATACACTTACATAGTCTGCGACCCTCCCCAGGTTGGTCAGATTGTCCCATTTAATGAGGCATACAATGACATTGTCTGCACAGCTCCCCATGCTGGGCATATAGTCTGGTTTACTGAGCCATACACTGACATAGACTGCACAGCTCCCCATGCTGGACCGATAATCCGGTTTACTGAGCCATACACTGACATAGTCTGCACAACTCTCCAGGCTGGCCTGATTGTCCGGTTTACTGAGCCATACACTGACATACTTTGAACAGCTCTCCTTGCTGATTACTGAGCCATACACAGACATAGTCTGCACAGCTCTCCATGCTGGGCCGATATTCTGGTTTACTGAGCAATACACTGACATCATCTGCACAGCTCCGCATGTGGTGCAGATAGTCCGGTTTTCTGAGCCATACACTGACATAGCCTGCACCGCTCTCCATGCTGGCCCGATAGTCCGGTTTACTGAACAAAACACTGACATAATATGCACAAATTCCATGCTGGCCTGATAGTCCGGTTTACTGACCCATACACTGACATAATATGCACAATTTCCATGCTGGCCTGATGGTCCGGTTTATTGACCAATACACTGACATAATTTGTACAGCTCTCCAGGCTGACACAATTGTCCGGTTTGCTGAGGCAGACACTGACATAATCTGCACAAATATCCATGCTGGCCAGATTGTCCGATTTAATGAGCAATACACTGACATACTTTTAACAGCTCTCCTTGCTGACCCGATAGTCCGGTTTACTGAGCCATACACAAACATAGTCTGCACAGCACTCCATGCTGAGTCGATAGTCCGGTTTACTGAGCCATACACTGACATTGTCTGCACAGCTCTCCATGCTGGGCCGATAGTCCAGTTCACTGAGCCATACACTGACATAGTCTGCACAGCTCTCCATGCTGGCCCGACAGTCCGGTTGACTGAGCCATACACAAACATAGTCTGCACAGCACTCCATGCTGAGTCGATAGTCCGGTTTACTGAGCCATACACTGACATTGTCTGCACAGCTCTCCATGCTGGGCCGATAGTCCGGTTTACGGAGCCATACACTGACATAGTCTGCACAGCTCTCCATGCTGGCCCGATATTCTGGTTTACTGAGCCAAACACTGACATACTCTGCACAGCTCTCCAAGCTGGGGCCATAGTCCGGTTTACTGAGCCATACACTGACATTGTCTGCACAGCTCTGCCATGCTGGCCCGATAATCCGGTATACTGAGCCAAACACTGACATAGTCTGCACAGCTCTCCAAGCTGGGGCCGTGGTCCGGTTTACTGAGCCATACACTGACATAGTCTGCACAGCTCTCCATGCTGGGTCGATAGTCCGGTTTACTGAGCCATACACAGACGTAGTGTGCACAGCTCTCCATAATGACCCGATAGTCCGGTTTACTGAGCCATACACTGACCTAGTCTGCACAGCGCTCCATGCTGGCCCGACAGTCCGATTTTCTGAGCCATACACTGACATAGTCTGCACAGCTCTCCATGCTGGCCCGAGAGTCCGGTTTACTGAGCCATAACTGACATAGTCTGCACGGCTCTCCAAGCTGGGCAGATAGTCCGGGTTACTGAGCCATACACTGTCATGCTCTGCAGAGCTCCCCATGCTGGCAGGATATCCGGTTTACTGAGCCATACACTGACATAGTCTGCACAGCTCTCCATGCTGGTCCAATAGTCCGATTTACTGAGCCATACACTGATGTATTCTGCACAGCTCTCAATGCTGGCCCGATTGTCCAGTTTACTGAGCCATACACTGACATAGTCTACCCAGCTCCCCATGCTGACCCGATAGTCCAGTTTAATGAGCCATACACTGACATAGAGTGCACAGCTCTCCATGCTGGCCCGATAGACCGATTTACTGAGCCATACAATGACATAGTCTGCATCGCTCTCCATTCTGGGCCGATAGTCCAGTTTACTGAGCCATACGCTGATATAGTCTGCGACCCTCCCCAGGTTGGGCAGATTGTCCCGTTTAATGAGGCATACACTGACATTGTCTGCACAGCTCGCCATGCTGGGCAGATAGTCTGGTTTACTGAGCCACACACTGACAAAGACTGCACAGCTCCCCATGCGGGAACGATAATCCGGTTTACTGAGCCATACACTGACATAGTCTGCACAGGTCCCCATGCTGGCCCGATAGTCCAGTTTACTGAGACATACACTGACATAGTCTGCACATATCTCCATGCTGGCCTGATTGTCCGGTTTACTGAGCCATACACTGACGTACTTTGAACGGCTCTCATTGCTGACCCGATAGTCCGGTTCACTGAACCATACACAGACATAGTCTGCACAGCTCTCCTTGCTGGGCCGATAGTCCGGTTTACTGAGCCATATAATGACATAGTCTGCACAGCTCTCCATGCTGGATGGATAGACCGATTTACTGAGCCATACATTGACATAGACTGCACAGATCTCCATGCGGGCCTGATAGTCCGGTTTACTGAGCCTTACAGTGATATAGTCTGCGCAGCTCCCCATGCTGGCCTGATGGTCCTGTTTACTGAGCCATACACTGACATAGTCTGCACAGCTCCCCATGCTGTGCAGGTAGTCCAGTTTACTGAGCCATACACTGACACAGTTGCACAGCTCCTATGCTGGCCGATTGTCAGGTTTACTGTGCCATGCACGGACATAGTCTGCGCAGCTCCCCATGCTGGCCCGATAGGCCGGTTTACTGAGACATACAATGACATTATCTGCCAGCTCTCCATTCTGGCCCGATAGTCCAGTATACTGAGCCATACACTGACATAGTCTGCAGAGCTCTCCATGCTGGTCCGATCGTCCGTGTTACTGAGCCATGCACTGACATTGTCTGCACAGCTCCCCATGCTGGGCAGATAGTTCGGATCGCTGAGCCATACACTCACAAAGTCGGCAGAGCTCTCCATGCTTGGCCGATAGACCAGTTTACTGAGCCATACACGGACATAATCTGCACAACTCTCCATGCTGGGCAGATAGTCCGGAAGTGAGCTCTCCACTGACATAGTCTGCACAGCTCCCCATGCTGGGACGATCGTCCGGTTTACTGAGCCATACACTGACATAGTCTGCACAGCTATCCATGCTGTCCCCATAGTCCGGTTTACTGAGCAATACACAGACATAATGTGCACAGCGCTCCATGCTGGCCCGATAGTCCGGTTTACTGAGCCATACGCTGGCATAGTCTGCACAGCTTTAAATGCTGGCCCGAAATTCCGGTTTACTGAGTCTGACACAGACATAGTCTGCACAGCTCCCCATGCTGGCCCGATAGATAGTCCGGTTTACTGAGCCATATGCTGACATAGTCTGCACAGCTTTAAATGCTGGCCCGAAATTCCGGTTTACTGAGTCTGACACAGACATAGTCTGCACAGCTCCCCATGCTGGCCCTATAATCCAGTTTACTGAGCCATACACTGACATAGTCTGCACAGCTCTCCATGCTGGTCCGATAGTTCAGAAAACTGAGCCATACACTGACATAGCCTGCAGAGCTCTGCATGCTGGGCAGATGTTCTGGTTTACTGAGCCAAACACTGACCTCGTCTGCACAGCGCTCCATTCTGGCCCGATAGTCCGGTTTCCTGAGCCACACACTGACATAGTCTGCACAGCTCTCAATGCTGGCCCGAACGTACGGTTTACTGAGCCTGACACTGACATAATCTGCACAGCTCTCCATGCTGGCCCGATAGTCCGGTTTACTGAGCCATACGCTGGCATAGTCTGCACAGCTTTAAATGCTGGCCCGAAATTCCGGTTTACTGAGTCTGACACTGACATTGTCTGCACAGCTCCCCATGCTGTCCCTATAATCCAGTTTACTGAGCCATACACTGACATAGTCTGCTCAGCTATAAATGCTGGCCCGAAATTACGGTTTACTGAGTCTGACACTGACATTGTCTGCACAGCTCCCCATGCTGGCCCTATAATCCAGTTTACTGAGCCATACACTGACATAGTCTGCACAGCTCTCCAAGATGGTCCAATAGTTCGGTTTACTGAGCCATACACTGACATAGTCTGCACAGCTCTCCATGCTGGTCCGATAGTCCGGAAAACTGAGCCATACACTGACATAGCCTGCAGAGCTCTGCATGCTGGGCAGATGTTCCGGGTTACTGAGCCAAACACTGACATCGTCTGCACAGCTCTCCATGCTGGCCCGAATGTCTGGGTTACTGAGCCATACACTGACATAGTCTGCACAGCTCTCCATGCTGTCCCCATAGTCCGGTTTACTGAGCCATACAGAGACATAGTGTGCACAGCGCTCCATGCTGGCCCGATAGTCCGGTTTACTGAGCCATACACTGACATAGTCTGCTCAGCTCTAAATGCTGGCCCGAAATTCCGGTTTACTGAGTCTGACACTGATTTTGTCTGCACAGCTCCACATGCTGGCCCTATAATCCAGTTTACTGAGCCATACACTGACATAGTCTGCACAGCTCTCCATGCTGGGCAGATAGTCCGGTTAACTGAGCCACACACTGACATAGTCTGCACAGCTCTCCATGCTGGCCCGATATTCTGGTTTACTGAGCCATACACTGACATCATCTGCACAGCACCGCATGCGGTACAGATAGTCCGGTTTACTGAGCCATACACTGACATAGTCTGCACCGCTCTCCATGCTGGTTCGATAGTCCGGTTTACTGAGCCAAACACTGACATAATATGCACAATTTCCATGCCGGCCTGATGGTCCGGTTTACTGACCAATACACTGACATAATTTGTACAGCTCTTCAGGCTGACACAATTGTCCGGTTTACTGAGCCTGACACTGACTTAGTCTGCACAAATCTCCATGCTGGCCAGATTGTCCGGTTTACTGAGCAATACACTGACATGCTTTGAACAGCTCTCCTTGCTGACCCGATAGTCCGGTTTACTGAGCCATACACAACCATAGTCTGCACAGCACTCCATGATGAGTCGATAGTCCGGTTTACTGAGCCATACACTGACATTGTCTGCACAGCTCTCCATGCTGGGCCGATAGTCCGGTTCTCTGAGCCATACACTGACATAGTCTGCACAGCTCTCCATGCTGGCCCGATAGTCCGGTTTACTGAGCCCAACACTGACATAGCCTGCACAGCTCTCCAAGCTGGGGCCATAGTCCGGTTTACTGATCCATACACTGACCTCGTCTGCACAACTCTCCATGCTGGGTCGATCGTCTGGTTTACTGAGCCATACACTGACATAGTCTGCACAGCTCTGCATGCTGGGCAGATTGTCCGGTTTACTGAGCCATACACTGACATAGTCTGCACAGCTCTCCATGCTGGACGGATAGACCGATTTACTGAGCCATACATTGACATAGACTGCACAGATTTGCATGCGGGCCTGATCGTCCGGTTTCCTGAGCCGTACAGTGACATAGTCTGCGCAGCTCCCCATGCTGGCATGATAGTCCTGCTTACTGAGACACACACTGACATAGTCTGCACAGCTCTCCATGCTGTGCAGCCAATCCAGTTTACTGAGACATATACTGACAGAGTCTGCACCGCTCTCCATGCGGGGCCGATAGTCCAGTTTACTGAGCCATACACTGACACAGTTGCAGGTGCTCCCATGATGGCCCGATAGTCAGGTTTACTGAGACATACACTGGCATAGTCTGCCAGCTCTCCATTCTGGCCCTACAGTCCAGTATACTGAGCCATACACTGACATAGTCTGCAGAGCTCTCCATGCTGGTCCGATCGTCCGTTTGACTGAGCCATGCACTGACATCGTCTGCACAGCTCCCCATGCTGGGCAGATAGTCCGGTT
>NW_025211732.1:10112-13690 GCF_004010195.1 Chiloscyllium plagiosum
ACACTGACATAGTCTGCACCGCTCTCCACGCTTGGCCGATAGACCGGTTTACTGAGCCATACACTGACATAGTCTGCTCAGCTATAAATGCTGGCCCGAAATTACGGTTTACTGAGTCTGACACTGACATTGTCTGCACAGCTCTCCATGCTGGCCCGATAGTCCAGTTTACTGAGCAATACACTGACATAGTCTGCACAGCTCTCCATGCTGGCCCGATAGTCCGGTTTACTGAGCCAAACACTGACATAGCCTGCACAGCTCTCCATGCTGTCCAGCTAGTCCAGTTTACTGAGACATATACTGACATAGTCTGCACCGCTCTCCATGCGGGGCCGATAGTCCAGTTTACTGAGCCATACACTGACACAGTTGCAGGGGCTCCCATGCTGGCCCGATCGTCAGGTTTACTGGGACATACACTGGCATAGTCTGCCAGCTCTCCATTCTGGCCCTACAGTCCAGTATACTGAGCCATACACTGACATAGTCTGCAGAGCTCTCCATGCTGGTCCGATCGTCCGTTTGACTGAGCCATGCACTGACATCGTCTGCACAGCTCCCCATGCTGGGCAGATAGTCCGGTTCGCTGAGCCACACACTGACATAGTCAGCACCGTTCTCCATGCTTGGCCGATAGACCGGTTTCCTGAGCCATACACTGACATAATCTGCACAACTCTCCATGCTGGGCAGATAGTCCGGTTTACTGAGCTATACACTGGCATAGTCTGCACAGATTAGATTAGATTAGATTACAGTGTGGAAACAGGCCCTTCAGCCCAAAAAGTCCACACTGACCCGCCGAAGCGAAACCCACCCATATCCCTACATTTACCTCTTAACTAACACTACGGGCAATTTAGTATGGCCAATTCACCTGGCCCTGCACATCTTTGCCACTGTGGGAGGAAACCGGAGCACCCGGAGGAAACCCACGCAGACACGGGGAGAAAGTGCAAACTCCACACAGTCAGTCGCCTGTGGCGGGAATTGAACCCGGGTCTCATGCGCTGTGAGGCAGCAGTGCTAACCAATGTGCCACCATGCCGTCCACAGCTCCCCATGCTGGGACGATCGTCCGGTTTACTGAGCCAGACACTGACATACTCTGCACAGCTCTCCATGCTGGTCTGATAGTCCGGAAAACTGAGCCATACACTGACATAGCCTGCAGAGCTCTGCATGCTGGGCAGATTTTCCGGTTCACTGAGCCAAACACTGACATAGTCTGCACAGCTCTCCATGCTGGCCCGAATGTCTGGGTTACTGAGCCATACACTGACATAGTCTGCACAGCTCTCCATGCTGGTCTGATAGTCCAGTTTACTGAGCCATACACTGACATATTCTGCACAGCTCTCCATGCTGTCCCGAATGTCTGGGTTACTGAGCCATACACTGACATAGTCTGCACAGCTCTCCATGCTGGCCCGAATGTCTGGGTTACTGAGCCATACACTGACATAGTCTGCACAGCTCTCCATGCTGGCCCGAATGTCTGGGTTACTGAGCCATACACTGACATAGTCTGCACAGCTCTCCATGCTGGCCCGAATGTCTGGGTTACTGAGCCATACACTGACATAGTCTGCACAGCTCTCCATGCTGGCCCGAATGTCTGGGTTACTGAGCCATACACTGACATAGTCTGCACAGCTCTCCATGCTGGCCCGAATGTCTGGGTTACTGAGCCATACACTGACATAGTCTGACAGACACTGACATAATCTGCACAGCTCTACAATCTGGCCTGACAATCCAGTTTAGTGAGCCATACACTGACATAGTCTTCAGAGCTCTCCATGCTGGGCCGATATTCCGGTTTACTGAGCCATACACATCGTCTGCAGAGCTATCCATGCTGGGCCGATATTCCGGTTTACTGAGCCAAATACTGACATCATCTGCACAACTTCCAATCTGGCCTGATAGTCCGGTTTACTGACCCAAACACTGACATAATATGCACAACTTCCATTCTGGCCTGATATTCCGGGTTACTGACCCATACACTGACATAATATGCACAACGTCCATGCTGGCCCGATAGTCCAGTTTACTAAGCCATACACTGACATAGTCTGCACAGCTCACCATGCTGGGCCGATATTCTGGTTTACTGAGCCATACACTGACATCATCTGCACAGCTCCGCATGCGGTACAGATAGTCCGGTTTACTGAGCCTTACACTGACATAGTCTGCACCGCTCTCCATGCTGGTTCGATAGTCCGGTTTACTGAGCCAAACACTGACATAGTCTGCACAGCTCTCCAAGCTGGGGCGATAGTCCGGTTTACTGAGCCATACACTGACATAGTCTGCACAACGCTCCATGCTGGGTCCATCGTCTGGTTTGCTGAGCCATACACTGACATAGTCTGCACAGCTCTGCATGCTGGGCAGATAGTCCGGTTAACTGAGCCACACACTGACATAGTCTGCACAGCTCTCCATGCTGGACGGATAGACCGATTTACTGAGCCATACATTGACATAGACTGCACAGATCTCCATGCGGGCCTGATAGTCTGGTGTACTGAGCCATACACTGACAAAGTCTGCACAGCTCCCCATGCTGGTCCGATAGTCCGGAAAACTGAGCCATACACTGACATAGTCTGCACAGCTCTGCAGGCTGGGCAGATATTCCGGTTTACTGAGCCATACACTGACATAGTCTGCACAGCTCTCCATGCTGGCCCGATAGTCTGGGTTACAGAGCCATACACTGACATAGTCAGCACAGGTCTCCATGCTGGTCCAATAGTCCGGATAATTGAGCCATACACGGACATAGACTGCACCCCTCCCCAGGCTGGGAAGATTGTCCGGTTTACTGAGCCAAACGCTGACATAGTCTGCACAGCTCTCCTTGCTGGCCCAATAGTCCGTTTAACTGAGCCATATACGGACATAGTCTGCACAGCTCTCCATGCTGGACGGATAGACCGATTTACTGAGCCATACATTGACATAGACTGCACAGATCTCCATGCTGGCCTGATAGTCCTGCTTACTGAGCCATACACTGACATAGTCTGCACAGCTCTCCATGCTGTGCAGCTAGTCAAGTTTACTGAGCCATATACTGACAAAGTCTGCACCGCTCTCCATGCGGGGCCGATAGTCCAGTTTACTGAAGATCTCCATGCGGGCCTGATAGTCCGGTATACTGAGCCTTACAGTGACACAGTTGCAGGGGCTCCCATGCTGGTCCGATAGTCAGGTTTACTGAGACATACACTGGCATAGTCTGCCAGCTTTCCATACTGGCCCTATAGTCCAGTATACTGAGCCATACACTGACATAGTCTGCAGAGCTCTCCATGCTGGTCCGATCGTCCGTTTTACTGAGCCATGCACTGACATCGTCTGCACAGCTCCCCATGCTGGGCAGATAGTCCGGTTCGCTGAGCCATACACTGACATAGTCTGCACAGCTCTCCAAGATGGTCCGATAGTTCGGTTTACTGAGCCATACACTGACATAGTCTGCACAGCTCTCCATGCTGGCCCGATAGTCCGGTTTACTGAGCCATACACTGACAAAGTCTGCACAGCTCCCCATGCTG
>NW_025211732.1:14206-20016 GCF_004010195.1 Chiloscyllium plagiosum
GTCTGGCACAGCGCTCCATGCTGGCCGATAGTCCGGTTTACTGAGCCATACACTGACATAGTCTGCTCAGCTATAAATGCTGGCCCGAAATCACGGTTTACTGAGTCTGACACTGACATTGTCTGCACAGCTCTCCATGCTGGCCCGATAGTCCAGTTTACTGAGCCATACACTGACATAGTCTGCAGAGCTCTGCAATCTGGGCAGATAGTCCGGTTTACTGAGTCTGACACTGACATTGGGCAGATTGTCCGGTTTACTGAGCCAAACACTGACATTGTCTGCACAGCTCCCCATGCTGGCCCTGTAATCCAGTTTACTGAGCCATACACTGACATAGACAGCTCTCCATGCTGGTCCGATAGTCCGGAAAACTGAGCCATACACTGACATAGCCTGCAGAGCTCTGCATGCTGGGCAGATGTTCCGGTTTACTGAGCCAAACACTGACATAGTCTGCACAGCTCTCCATGCTGGCCCGAGAGTCCAGTTTACTAAGCCATACACTGACGTAGTCTGCACAGCTCACCATGCTGGGCCGATATTGTGGTTTACTGAGCCATACACTGACATCATCTGCACAGCTCCGCATGCGGTGCAGATATTCCGGTTTACTGAGCCATACACTGACATAATCTGCACAGCTCTCCATGCTGGTCCGATAGTCCGGATAATTGAGGCATACACTGACATTGTCTGCGCCCCTCCGCAGGCTGGGCAGATTGTCCGGTTTACTGAGCCAAACACTGACATAGTCTGCACAGCTCTCCTTGCTGGCCCGATAGTCCGGTTAACTGAGCAATACACTGACATAGTCTGCACAGCTCTCCATGCTGTCCCCATAGTCCGGTTTACTGAGCCATACACAGACATAGTGTGCACAGCTCTCCATGCTGACCGGATAGTCCGGTTTACTGAGCCATACACTGACCTAGTCTGCACAGCGCTCCATTCTGTCCCGATAGTCCGGTGTCCTGAGCCATACACTGACATAGTCTGCACAGCTCTGCAATCTGGGCAGATAGTCCGGTTTACTGAGCCTGACAATGTCATAGTCTGCACAGCTCTCCATGCTGGCCCGATAGTCCAGTTTACTGAGCCATACACAGACATAGTCTTCAGAGCTCTCCATGCTGGCCCGATAGTCCGGTTTACTGAGCCAAACACTGACATAGTCTGCACAGCTCTCCAAGCTGGTGCCATAGTCCGGTTTACTGAGCCATACACTGACATAGTCTGCGCAGCTCTCCATGCTGTCCCCATAGTCCGGTTTACTGAGCCATACACAGACATAGTGTGCACAGCGCTCCATGCTGGCCCGATAGTCCGGTTTACTGAGCCATACACTGACATAGTCTGCATGGCTATCAATGCTGGCCCGAAATTCCGGTTTACTGAGTCTGACACTGACATTGTCTGCACAGCTCCCCATGCTGGCCCTATAATCCAGTTTACTGAGCCATACACTGACATAGTCTGCTCAGCTCTCCATGCTGGCCCGATAGTCCGGTTTACTGAGCCATACACTGACATAAACTGCACAGCTCTCCATGCTGGTCCGATAGTCCGGAAAACTGAGCCATACACTGACATAGCCTGCAGAGCTCTGAATGCTGTGCAGATGTTCCGGTTTACTGAGCCAAACACTGACATAGTCTGCACAGCTCCCCATGCAGGCCCGAATATCTGGGTTACTGAGCCATACTGTGACATAATCTGCACAGCTCTCCATGCTGGTCCGATAGTCCGGAAAATTGAGCCATACACTGACATTGGCTGCGCCCCTCCCCAGGCTGGGCAGATTGTCCGGTTTACTGAGCCAAACACTGACAAAATCTGCACAGCTCTCCTTGCTGTCCCGATAGTCCGGTTAACTGAGCAATACACTGACATAGTCTGCACCGCTCTCCATGCTTGTTCGATAGTCCGGTTTACTGAGCCAAACACTGACATAATATGCACAACTTCCATGCTGGCCCGATAGTCCGGTTTACTGAGCCAAACACTGACATAATATGCACAACTTCCGTGGTGGCCAGATAGTCCGATTTACTGACCCATACACTGACATAATATGCACAATTTCCATGCTGGCCTGATGGTCCGGTTTACTGACCAATACACTGACATAATTTGTACAGCTCTCCAGGCAGACACAATTGTCCGGTTTGCTGAGGCATACATTGACATAGTCTGCACAAATCTCCATGCTGGCCAGATTGTCCGGTTTACTGAGCAATACACACACATACTTTGAACAGCTCTCCTTGCTGACCCGATAGTCCGGTTTACTGAGCCATTCACAAACATAGTCTGCACAGCACTCCATGCTGAGTCGATAGTCCGGTTTACTGAGCCATACACTGACATTGTCTGCACAGCTCTCCATGCTGGGCCGATAGTCCGGTTCACTGGGCCATACACTGACATAGTCTGCACAGCTCTCCATGCTGGTCCGATAGTCTGGAAAACTGAGCCATACACTGACATAGCCTGCAGAGCTCTGCATGCTGGGCAGGTGTTCCGGTTTACTGAGCCAAACACTGACATAGTCTGCACAGCTCTCCATGCTGGCCCGAATGTCTGGGTTACTGAGCCATACACTGACATAGTCTGCACAGCTCTCCATGCTGGTCCGATAGTCCGGAAAATTGAGCCATACACTGACATTGTCTGCGCCCCTCCCCAGGCTGGGCAGATTGTCCGGTTTACTGAGCCAAACACTGACAAAATCTGCACAGCTCTCCTTGCTGGCCCGATAGTCCGGTTAACTGAGCAATACACTGACACTGTCTGCACAGCTCCCATGCTGGCCCGATTGTCAGGTTTGCTGAGCCATATACGGACATAGACTGCACAGCTCCCCATTCTGGCCCGATCGTCTGGATTACTGAGACATACACTGACATAATCTGCACAGCTCTCCATTCTGGCCCGATAGTCCAGTTTACTAAGCCATACACTGACATAGTCTGCACAGCTCACCATGCTGGGCCGATATTCTGGTTTACTGAGCCATACACTGACATAGTCTGCACAGCTCACCATGCTGGGCCGATATTCTGGTTTACTGAGCCATACACTGACATAGTCTGCACAGCTCACCATGCTGGGCCGATATTCTGGTTTACTGAGCCATACACTGACATAGTCTGCACAGCTCACCATGCTGGGCCGATATTCTGGTTTACTGAGCCATACACTGACATCATCTGCACAGCTCCGCATGCGGTGCAGATAGTCCGGTTTACTGAGCCATACACTGACATAGTCTGCACAGCTCACCATGCTGGGCCGATATTCTGGTTTACTGAGCCATACACTGACATCATCTGCACAGCTCCGCATGCGGTGCAGATAGTCCGGTTTACTGAGCCATACACTGACATAGTCTGCACAGCTCTCCATGCTGGCCCGAATGTCTGGGTTACTGAGCCATACACTGACATAGTCTGCACAGCTCTCCATGCTGACCCGATAGTCCAAGTCACTGAGCAATACACTGAGATAGTCCGCACAGCACTCCATGCTGGCCCGATAGTCTGGTTTACTGAGCCATACACTGACACAGTCTGAACGCTCTCCATGCTGGGCAGATATTCCGGTTTACTGAGCCATACACTGACATAGTCTGCACAGCTCACCAAGCTGGGGCGATAGACCGATTTACTGAGCCATCAACTGACATAGTCTGCACCCCTCCCCTGGCTGAGCAGATTGTCCGGTTTCCTGAGCCATACACTGACATAGTCTGCACAGCTCTCCATCTGACCCGATAGTCCAAGTCACTGAGCAATACACTGAGATAGTCCGCACAGCACTCTATGCTGGCCCGATAGTCTGGTTTACTGAGCCATACACTGACACAGTCTGCACAGCTCCCATGCTGGCCCGATAGTCCAGTTTACTGAGCCATACACTGACATTGTCTGCAGAGCTATCCACGCGGGGCCGATAGTCCGGTTTACTGAGGCATACACTGACATCGTCTGCACACCTCCCCATGCTGGGCAGAACGAAGGGTTTACTGAGCCATACACTGACATAGTCGGCACAGCTCCCCATGCTGGCCCGATAGTCCAGTATACTGAGCAATGCACTGACATAGTCTTCACAACTCTCCATGCTTGGCCGATAGTCCGGTTTAACGAGCCAAACACTGTCATTTTCTGCACACTTCTCCATGCTGGGCAGATATTCCAGTTTACTGAGCCATACAGTGACATTATCTGCACAGCTCCCCATGCGGTGCTGATAGTCCGGTTTACTGACCAATACACTGACATAGTCTGCACCGCTCTCCAGTCTGACACGATTGTCCGGTTTGCTGAGGCTCACACTGACATAGTCTGCACAAATATCCATGCTGGCCCGATAGTCCGGTTTACTGAGCCATACACTGACATAGTCTGCACAGCTCTACATGCTCGCCTGATTGTCCGGTTCACTAAGCCATACACTGACATAGGCTGCACAGCTCTCCATGCTGGGCAGATAGTGACATAGCCTGCACAGATCTCCATGCCGGCCTGATAATCCGGTTTACTGAGCCATACATTGACAGAGCCTGCACAGATCTCCATGCCGGCCTGATAATCCGGTTTACTGAGCCATACATTGACATAGCCTGCACAGATCTCCATGCCGGCCTGATAATCCGGTTTACTGAGCCATACAATGACGTAGTCTGCGGAACTCCCCATGCTGGCTCGATAGTCCTGATTACTGAGCCATACACTGACACAGTCTGCACAGCTCTCCAAGCTGGGGCCATAGTCCGGTTTACTGAGCCATACACAGCTCTCCATGCTGGGCCGATAGTGCGGTTCACTGAGCCATACACTGACATTGTCTGCACAGCTCTCCATGCTGGCACGATAGTCTGGTTTACTGAGCCATACACTGACATAGTCTGCACAGCTCTCCAAGCTGGGGCCGTATTCCGGTTTACTGAGCCATACACTGACATAGTCTGCACAGCTCTCCATGCTGGGTCGATAGTCTGGTTTACTGAGCCATGCACTGACATAGTCTGCACAGCTCTGCATTCTGGGCAGATAGTCCGGTTGACTTAGCCATTCACTGACATTGTCTGCACAGCTCTCCATGCTGTGCCGATAGTCCAGTTTACTGAGCCATACACTGACATAATCTGCACAGCTCTCCATGCTGTCTCCATTGTCCGGTTTACTGAGCCATACACAGACATAGTGTGCACAGCTCTCCATGCTGACCCGATAGTCCTGTTTACTGAGCCATACACTGACCTAGTCTGCACAGCTCTCAATGCTGGCCCGAAAGTCCAGTTTACTGATCCTAACACTGACATAGTCTGCACAGCTCCCCATGCTGGCCCGATAGTCCAGTTTACTGAGCCATACACTGACATAGTCTGCACAGCTCTCCATGCTGGCCCGATAGTCCGCTTTACTGAGCCATACACTGACATATTCTGCACAGCTCTCCATGCTGGTCCGATTGTCCGGAAAACTGAGCCATACACTGACATAGTCTGCACAGCTCTGCATGCTGGGCAGATATTCCGATTTACTGAGCCAAACACTGACATTGTCTGCACATCTCTCCATGCTGCCCCGATAGTCCGTGTTACTGAGCCATACACTGCCATAGTCTGCACAGATCTCCATGCTGGTCCGATAGTCCAGAAAATTGAGCCATACACTGACATAGTCTGCACCCCTCCCCAGGCTGGGCAGATTGTCCGGTTTACTGAGACAAACACTGACATAGTCTGCACAGCTCTGCATTCTGGCCCGATAGTCCGGTTTACTGAGCAATACACTGACATA
>NW_025211732.1:20376-24631 GCF_004010195.1 Chiloscyllium plagiosum
GATAGTCCGGTTTACTGAGCCATACACTGACATAGTCTGCACAGCTCTCCATGCTGGCCCGTTAGTCCGGTTTATTGAGCCACACACAGACATAGTCTACACAGCTTTCCATGCTGACCCGATAGTCCGGTTTACTGAGCCATACACTGACATATTCTGCACAGCTCTCCATGCTGGCCCGATTGTCGGGTTTACTGAGCCATACACTGACATAGTCTGCACAGCTCTCAATGCTGGACCGAAAGTCCGGTTTACTGAGCCATACACGGACATAGTCTGCACAGCTCCCCATGCTGGGCAGATAGTCCGGTTTACTGAGCCTGACACTGACATAGTCTGCACAGCTCCCCATGCTGACCCGAGAGTCCAGTTTACTGAGCCATACACTGACATAGTCTGCACAGCTTCTAATGCTGGCCCGATAGTCCGGTTTACTGAGCCATGCACTGACATAGTCTGCACAGCTCTGAATGCTGGGCAGATATTCCGGTTTACTGAGCCATACACTGACATAGTCTGCACAGCTCTCAATGCTGGCCCGAAAGTCCGGTTTACTGAACTACACAATGACATAGTCTGCACAGCTCTCCATGCTGGCGCGACAGACCGATTTACTGAGCCATACACTGACATAGTCTGCACCACTCCCCAGGCTGGGCAGATTGTCTGGTTTACTGAGCCATACACTGACATAGTCTGCACAGCTCTCCATGCTGCCCCGATAGTCCGGTTAATTGAGCAATACACTGAGATAGTCTGCACTACACTCCATGCTGGCCCGATAGTCTGGTTTACTGAGCGATACACTGACATAGTCTGCAGATCTCTCCACGTGGGGCCGATAGTCCGGTTTACTGAGGCATACACTGACATCGTCTGCAAAGCGCCCCATGCTGGGCAGATAGAAGAGTTTACTGAGCTACACACTGACATAGTCTGCACAGCTCTCCATGCTGGGCCGATAGTCTGGTTTACTGAGCCATACACTGACATAGTCTGCACAGCTCCCCATGCAGGTCAGATAGATCGGTTTACTGAGCCAGACAAAGACATAGTCTGCACAGCTCTGCATTCTGGCCCGATAGTCCAGTTTACTGAGCCATACTCTGTCATAGTCTGCACAGCTCTGCATGCTGGGAAGATTGTCCGGCTTACGAAACCATACAGTGACATAGTCTGCACAGCTCTCCATGCTGGGCCGATAGTCCGATGTTCTGAGCCATACATTGACATAGCCTGCACAGATCTCCATGCTGGCCTGATAATCCGGTTTACTGAGCCATACAATGACGTAGTCTGCGGAACTCCCCATGCTTTCTCGATAGTCCTGATTACTGAGCCATACACTGACACAGTCTGCACAGCTCACCATGCTGGCCCGATAGTCCAGTTTACTAAGGCATACACTGACATAGTCTGTACAGCTCTCCATTCTGGCCCGATAGTCCGGTTTACTGAGCCATACACTGACATAGTCTGCACCGCTCTCCATGCTTGGCCGATAGACCGGTTTCCTGAGCCATACACGGACATCGTCTGCACAGCTCCCCATGCTGGCCCGATAGTATGGTTTACTGAGACATATACTGACATAGTCTGCAGAGCTCTCAATTCTGGCCCGATAGTCCGGTTTGCTGAGCCATACTCTGACATCGCCTGCACAGCTCCCCATGCTGGCCTGATAGTCCGGTTTACTGAGCCATACACTGTCATAGTCTGCACAGCTCCACATTCTGGACAGATAGTCCTGTTTACTGAACCATACACTGACATAGACTGCACAGCTCCCCATGGTGGGACGATAGTCCGTTTTACTGAGCCATACACTGACATAGTCTGCACAGCTCTCCATACTGGCCAGATAGTCCGGTTTACTGAACTATACACTGATATAGTCTGCACAGCTCTCCATGCTGGCGCGATAGACCGATTTACTGAGCCATACACTGATATAGTCTGCACCCCTCACCAGGCTGGGCAGATTGTCCGGTTTACTAAGCCATACACTCACATAGTCTGCACAGCTCTCCATGCTGGCCCGATAGTCCGGGACACTGATCAATACACTGAGATAGTCCGCACAGCACTCCATGCTGGCCCGATTGTCCGGTTTACTGAGCCATACACTGACATATTTTGCAGAGCTCTCCACGCGGGGCCGATAGTCCGGTTTACTGAGGCATTCACTGACATCGTCTGCAAAGCGCCCCATGCTGGGCAGATAGAAGGGTTTACTGAGCTATACACTGACATCGTCTGCACAACTCTCCATGCTGGGCCGATAGTCCGGTTTAATGAGCCAAACACTGACATTTTCTGCACAGCTCTCCATGTTGGACAGATATTACAGTTTACTGAGCCATACGGTGACATAATCTGCACAACTCTCCATGCTGGCCTGTTTGTCCGGTTTACTGACCAATACACTGACATAGTTTGCACAGCTCTCCAGTCTGCGCTGATAGTCTGGTTTACTCAGCAATACACTGACATATTCTGCAGCGCCCCCCATGCTGGGCAGATAGTCCAGTTTACTGAGCCATACACTGACATAGTCTGCACAACTCTCCATGCTGTCCCGATAGTCCAGTTTACTGAGCCATACACAGACTTACTCTGCACAGCTCTCCATGCTGACCCGATAGTCCGGTTTACTGAGCCATACACTGACCTTGTCTGCACAGCTCTCCATGCAGGCCCGATAGTCCGGTTTACTGAGGCATACACTGACATAGTCTGCACAGCTCTCAATGTTGGCCCGTAAGTCCGGTTTACTGAGCCTGACACTGACATAGTCTGCACAGCTCCCCATGCTGGCCCGATAGTCTAGTTTACTGAGCCATACACTGACATAGTCTGCACAGCTCTCCCTGCTGGCTCGATTCTCCGATTTACTGAACCATACACTGACATAGTCTGCACAGCTCTCCATTCTGTCCCGATAGTCCGATTTTCGGAGCCATTCAATGACATAGTCTGCATCGCTCTCCATGCTGGTCTGATAGTCCGGGTTACTGAGCAGCACCCTGAGATAGTCCGCACAGCTCTCCATGCTGGCCCGATAGTCCGGTTTACTGAGCCATACAAGGACATAGTCTGCAAAGCTCCCCATTCTGGCCCGATAGTCTGGTTTACTGAGACATACACTGACATAATCTGCACAGCTCTCCATTCTGGCCCGATAGTCCCGTTTACTGAGCCATACACTGACATAGTCTGCACCGCTCTCCATGCTGGCCCGATAGTCTGGTTTTCTGAGCCAAACACTGACATTGTCTGCACAGCTCTCCATGCTGACCCGATGGTGCGGTTTACTGAGCCATACACTGACATTGTCTGCACAGCTCCCCATGTTGGCCCGATAGTCCGGTTTACTGAGCCATACACTGACATAGTCTGCACAACTCTCCAGGCTGGGCTGATAGTCCGGTTTACTGAGCCATACACTGACATAGTCTGCACAGCTCTCCATGCTGGTTCGATAGTCCATCGAACTGACCAATACACTGTGATAATCTTCACAGCTCTCCATGATGGGCAGTTAGTCCGTTTTACTAAGCAATACACTGGCATAATCTCTGCTGCTTCCACGCTGTTTTGTCTACTTGTTCCAGTTTTTAGTTTCTGCGTTTTTTCTGTGAGGCAAATTTAGTATTTAGTGCAACAGAATTGATCAGCTGAACTGTCAATGCCTTTTTTCAATGTTCTCATTCTTGTGACCTGACCCGCCAAGGTCTCACTGCTCCAGATAGACCCACTCCCTTGTTTTTATTCCTCATATTTCAACAACATGCTCTGTTTCTGTATAAATTGTCCGTTTCTATCTTTTACGTGAATGTCTCTGTCCATCTGTATCTTTCCCTCACCTTGGTTTTTCGTTGTGTATTGCATCGAATACTGGCATTATGAAGTTCAGAAATAATGTAATAGTGTGTGTCAGGCTATTTTTCACTTCCTGTTGTGTCCCATGTGTTACTCCATGGACAGGGGAGTGTGTGCCGCTCTGTTGTTCACTTCCTGGTGTGTCCCTTGAGGTGCTTCATGAAGTGGTGTGTATGTGTGCAGGGCAGCTGTTCACTTCTCAGTGTGTCCCACGTCGTGCTCCATGTTGGACAGTGGTGTGTGTACTGGGCAGTTGTTCATTTGCAGGTGTGTCCCATGTGGTACTCCATGGACAGTGTGTTGTGTTTCGGGCTGTTGCTCACTTCCCGGTGTGTCCCAGGTTGTGCTCCATGTTGGACAGGGAGTTTCAGCA
>NW_025211733.1:0-24658 GCF_004010195.1 Chiloscyllium plagiosum
GTCAAAACAATTAAACATCATACATTTAGTAATAAACAAATCTGTTCTCTTGCATTACAATTACTCTTTAAATAAAGGGAAAAATAATGGACATTGGCACCTGTGATAGTTGATCTATAATAAGACGAATCCAGTATGAAGTAGTGTGAATTCAGCGGAACTCAGTGTCAGCAACCAGCTGTTGGATGAAATTGACAGCATGCAGAACACAAATAATGGGGTTGAGTCACTCTATCGTCTTAACTGTTTGGATAGTGCCTCGATGATAGAATAACTGAAATGGCTGTGGTCTGCTTGGAACATTGTCAAACCTTGGCTTAGACTTGAGCTCAACAAAATACCCTTGTAATTGGTAACTAACATTCAAATTTACAGTTTCTTATTAATCATGCTAAACACACTGATTTGGTTTTTAAAAATATTTTTCTAGTTTACCAGTTAAAACCTTTTAATTTTACTTCAGGAGATGGTGACAGGATTATATTAAACATCCACTTATGTTTTTCCTGTCTCTTATGTGTACTCTTGCTCATGCTTGCTGTAGTTTTTTTTTCCCCTCCCTGGTAGGGAGATGTTGTTATGGAGCAATGTTTTAAAACCCAACAGTAGCAGCTGTTTTTGTGAAAATGGAATCAGATAACAGAGTGAGTGCACATCGCAATTTGAGCCTGAAGTATGAAATTAGCACTGATCTGAACACAGTCAAAGTCGCACTGATATAGCATAAAGAACATGATACATTGCTGATGGTTCCCCAAGTTGGGTGTATACATAAACATAACTAGGAGCAGGAGTAGGCCATCTGGCCCTTTTGAGCCTGCTCTGCTATTAAATAAGATCATGGTGATCTTTTTGTGGACTCGGGTCCACTTTGCTGCACTCTCACTGTATCCCTCAATTCCTTTACTGTTTAAAAAAAAGAAATCTCTTAGCTTTAAAAACATTTACTGAAGTAGCACCAACTACTTCAGGCAAAGAATTCTATAGATTTCCAACCTTCTGGGTGAAGATGTTCCTTCTCAAGCAGTCCTAAATCTGTTCGTTCTAATCTTGAGGCTATGCCCTGTTGTCCTAGTTTCACTTGCCAGAGGAAACTTCCTCTCTACTTCTATCTTATCTATTCCCTTCATAATTTTAAATGTTTCTGTGAAATCCTCTCTCATTCTTCTGCATTCCAATGAATACAATCCCAGTCTACTCAGTGTCTCCTCATAAGCCAACCCCCTGAACTCCGCTATCAACTTAGTGAACCTCCTCTGCACTCTGTCCAGTGCCAGTACATCCTTCATCAAGTAAGGAGGCTCAAAACTGCATGCAGGACTCCAGGTGTGGTCCTGAAGAAGGTGTGGTTCCTGAAGAAGGGCTTATGCCCGAAACGTCGATTCTCCTGTTCCTTGGATGCTGCCTGACCTGCTGCGCTTTTCCAGCAACACATTTTCAGTCCAGGTGTGGTCTCACCAGAACTCTGTGCAGCAGCAACATAACCTCCCTGCTATCTAAACTCAATCCCTTTTCAGTGAAGGACAAAATTCAGTTTGCCTTCCTAATCACTTGTTGTACCTGCAGACCAACCTTCTGTGATTCATGCACAAGGACACCTTGCTGCAACTTTTTACCATTCAAATAATAATCCTTTTTACTGTTACTCCTGCCAAAGATACCATGATTTCCTGCTGAAATGAGTAAAAAAAGGTGATTTCAGAAGTGAAACATACATTTCTAAATTGAGGCATTAGAAATCAATTTGTTGAATTATTTGAAGGAGCATGTGAGCATCTCTTTGAAATTTTAGAATAGGATTTATTGGAAAAATATTGGCCATATTTCAACAATGATTGGACCAGCTAATGAGGTCACTTCTAAAATAAATTAATAGTTTTTATCAACTTCTTTTGTGATTAACCTGAAAATGTGAGTCTCTGTAAACTTCTGCCATAGAGATTTTGTCTCCTTTTTTTTGTGAGGAGTACACTGGTTAGAAACAGATCAGGAGCGTGTCCCTCTTGATGTATCAATATGGATGGATCTGTGAAAGTTTAACTGCTCAGTGATAGTACACCACACTGTGATTAGAAAGTGTTCGCCACTTTCCTGGAAGCATAATTTGACCATTTCCATGAGCAGTCTTGGATAATTTTAGTGATTTATTGTGATGAGCAATAGGTTTATTCTCGATGTAAAATGTGGAGCTCAATTTAAAAGTATGTGAATTATGTTAACTACTCTTGATGGTAAGTGCTTCTTATCTGACTGTTGTGGAACTTGTCATTTTTCAGAAGAATAATATTTCTAATCTTCAACAGATAGTCTCTGATACTCCCCCTTCCATCTGGCTGTTTTGTTCAGGGTTGCGCTCAAAGCTAATACTGAATTCTGAGCCACTTTGCTGGATGCCATGAATCCTATTGGTAATTTGTGACTTAGTAAGATTGCAAATTGTAATAGCATGCAGATATGGTCAAACAGAGAATTTAGACAACCAATGAAATTTTAAGCTGATCATGAGCTGTAGGGAGTTAGTGTAACTTTAGCAATTGAGAAATCTATCTTGACTTTGAACCAACCAAACTGGCTCTAAACCATGAAATTAATTAGGCTTTTTTAATGCTGTTGATTGTTTCTGATGCTTCTCAAGCAGCCAATATGATGATCTGTGAAATTTGCAATTAAACATATTGCTCATCGAGCAGCATGAATGACTCAAAAATATTTGTTGGTCTGGCAAAAATTGAGGGATTGAATTTCAAAGATGAAGCATTCCAAAGTATTTGCTTATTAATATATTGTTTTTTCTTATCCATGAAATTGTAGCTACCTTAAATAATCTGGAAGCATTTGCAAGTGCTTGCACAGAATGTTGCTACTTTACTGTTTAGTACTTATAATGTTACAATTTTGTCTGTTATAATTTTAGATAGACTTGTGTTTTTTTTTCTCCGCAAAGTCTGATTTTTGAGTAGTGGATTTTAGACTGTGTAGGGTGTTTAGTGTTGCTGTTATCAATAGTGAAAGTAAGAACATTTGGAGATGTCAAATCCTTTGTAATATCCTGTTGTTACATGTGTTGTCTTTGCTGGAAATAGATAAAACAAACATTTTATTTTTAAAGTACATTGCTCAATGGGGGGTGCCACTAACAACAGATTGAAGGAAAATATGTTGCAGAAAATCTTGCACGTAGCCAGAAGAGGGGAGGCATCAACAGCATGACTTTTGGTACGGTCTTAGCCTCCTTTGTTGTGACCAAGCTTAATTTCTTCGTGCATTCTTTCAGGCCAATAATGCAAGCTTGTGCTTGCTATTATATGTGGATCTTCCCTAACAGCTGTGGAAACCGCCCATGAGACAGTTTCCACAGTCCTTCAGACTTCAGGATGGCTTCTTTAGGTTGGCATTTATAATGAGATAGATACTGGAAAGTATTTGCCTTTAACATTGTTGTAACATTGAAATTGAGAAATAGTTTGGTTAAGGTATCAAAGGTACAGATTGACTAACTTTAATCTAATTGAATGGTGAATAGAGTCTGAGGGGCTGCCCTGGCCCTGGAAAGGTGTTTGCAATCAGGAAGCTGGACTACCCATGTATAAGAATTTTTTTATTACTAACCTATTTGGATGTGTTATGACATACCTTGATGGCCATCACATCTTGACATGGGACTTGAACACAGTCTGTTCGAAAGGTATGATACTACCACTGTGTCACAGGCACACCCTATTATCTTTCCAAATGTACTTATTTATGTCTTAAACAGAGTTTCCAAAAAGCCCCTCCAATTGTTCAATGAAGTGACAAGCACTTGGACTCACCACAACAGATACATCTTTAATACAAGCGCAAAGAATGAGGTTGAAATTGTATAAATTGATTTCAGCTGCTCTGTTGTGACACAGTGGTAGTGTCCCTACCACTGGACTGGGAGGTGTAGGTTTAAATCTCACTTGTTCCAGAGATGTGTAATAACATCTCTGAGCAGGTTGAGTAGAAAAATAGGTAAAATTGCAATGGAGGAAACAGCCTCCTTTCGTAATTAATTAAAATGAATTAATTTTATTCTATTATCCAGTCCTTCAATCTATAGCACAGTAACAGAAGTAAGTAAAATACTATAACCGGATGCTTCAAGTTGTGGAAATCATTAGAAAAGTCAAATATATGTATTCTTTAATGCACCTACTTCAGTTCTGGCTGTGCAAGAATTGGAGTTGTCTGAAATCGGACAGTTTCTTTCTGTGCATAAATTTTAGTTCTGTAAAATTTAACGTAAAATAATTTGACGTGGACAGTTGAGTTAGGGACTGCATTGGCAAAATGTGTCCCCAGATTAGTTACTGGCTTCGCTGCTTCACATGCTGTTCTATCCCACTATCCAAAGGACATTTGATCTCCACCTAAGCCAACTTGGTCTAAAGCACCTATCGCAAATCTGACCATATCTGAAATTTGGTGTGGCCTTGGTCTTGAGGTTGCCAGGTTTGAAGTACTATACCGAGAATGACATTTTCCAGTTTTGCTGTTTCTTTTTAATCCCCCAAAATAATAAAGCTTGACTGAATCAAAGGATTATTTTGCTGATCATGTGTTCGTGTTTCTATCTAGCAGTACGTATCTGTCCCTTTTTTTTTAATCCAAGTTGGAAAAATGTCATTTTTGCTTGGGTTGAAATCCATTTGTCACAGTGACTTGTTTAGTAAGTGCAGTTAATATCTTGTCCTTTTTATGCTTCCTTCTGTACAGCTTACCACATTGCTTACATTTGGATAAATGGCTTTCTCTCTGTCATTGAAGTTGTAAGAATAACAGTGGAGGCTCTAACATTGATCTTAACAGGATACCTGTTTATATATAAGTGCAGGGATGTACTTCTGAGGCTCTGGTCAGACCACATTTGGAGTATTGTGCACAGTTTTGGGCTCCATATCTCAGGAACATGTACTGGCCCTGGACCATGTTCAGAGGAGGTTTCCAGGAATGAAAAGCTAAATACATGAGGAACGTTTGAAGGCTATGGATCTTTATTCGATGGAGTTTAGGTGGATGAGGGGGGATCTAATTGAAACATACAGAATACTGAATGGCCAGGAAAGAGTGGATTTTGGGAAGATATTTCCATGGGTAGGAGAGATGAGGACCTGAGGGCACAACCTTAGAGTCAAAAGAAAACCTTTTAGAATGGAGATAAAATGAAACTTCTTCAGCCAGAGAGTGGTGAATCTATGGAATTCACTACCACAGAAGGCTGTGGAGACCAGGTCATTGAGTGTATTCAAGGCTGAGATTGTCAAGAGAATCAGGGGTTAAGGGGAGAAGGCAGGAGAATGGGAATGAGAAACTTATCAGCCAGGATTGCATAGCAGAGCAAACTCGATGGGCTAACTTCTGCACCCCATGTCTTATGGTCTATGTCTGGTGTACTAGCTGTTATCTCTATTCTTGTCTCCAGCCAATCTGCAAGTCACCTAAATGAATTGTTATTGGTCTTTTAGTTCCACTTTGACTTTAGTTAACAGTCTCCGAAGAGAAACTGTCATTTGCTTTAACTATTATCTTCAGCTATTCATCTGTCCACTGTTTCAGTCAGATCTTCCAAATATTCAGTTGTACTCAATCAGTCTGTGACTTCACATGGAGGATAGAAACAAATCCTTTGGTCCAACTCGACCGTGCCAACCAAGTTTGCCAAACTAAAACTAGTCCTGCTAATCTATATCCCTCAAAACTTTACCTATTCAAATGTCTTTTAAATGTTGTAACTGTACTTGCATTCACCACTTCATCTGGCAGTTCTTTCCACATACGAGCCACCATCTGTGTGAAAAAGTTGCCCAATAGGTCCCTTTTAAATCCATCGCCTCTCACCATGAATGTGTGCTCCCTAGTTTATAAACCCCCCACCTTAGAAAAAATCTTTTGCTATTCACATTAACTATTTATAAAGGTGTTGCCAGGGTTGGAGGATTTGAGTATAGAGAGTGGCTGAATAGGCTGGGGCTGTTTTCTCTGGAGTGTTGGAGGCTGAGAGCTGACCTTATAGAGGTTTACAAAATCATGTCGGGCATGGATAGAGTAAATAGACAAGATCTTTTCCCTGGGGTGGGGGAGGTTCAGAACTAGAGGGCATAGGTTTAGGGTGAGAAGGGAACGATTTAAAAGGGACCTAACGGGCAACTTTTTCATACAAAGGATGGTGCATATATGGGATGAGCTGCTAGAGGGAGTGGTGGAGGCTGGTACAATTACAACATTTAAAAGGTATCTGGATGGGGTATATGAATAGGAAGAGCTTGGAGGGATATGGGCCAAGTGCTGGCAAATGGGAGTAGATTAATTTGGGATACTTGGCTGGCATGACCTGTTTTCATGCTTTTATGAGTCTCTATAAGGGCACCCCTAAGCCTCCTACGCTCCAGTGAAAAAAAAAGTCTCCGCCTATCTAGCCTCTTCTTATAACACAAACCTTCCATTCTCAGAGCTATGTCCTGGTAAATCTTTTCTGAACTCTCTCCAATTTTATGTCCTTTCTCGAGCAGGGTTACTAGAACTGTTTATAGTACTCCATCGCCTCCAGCGTTCTGTACAACTTCAACATAATGTCACAATTCCTTACTGAAAGGTCTGAGCAGTGAAAGCATGTATGCTAAAAGCCGCCTTAACAACCTTTACTTGTGCTACAAATTTCAGAGACTTACCTACCTGAACACCTAGGTGCCTAAATTCAACAACACTACCCAGGATCATACCATTAACTGTACAAGTCCTGCACTTGTTTGTTTTACAAAATCGATACCTCACGTTTATCCACATTAAATTCCATCTGCCACTCCTCAACCCATTGGCCCAATTAGAGTCATAGAAATGTACAGTACAGAAAGAGATCCTTCAGTCCAATTCATCCATGCTGATCAGATATCCCAACCTGATCTAGTCCCACTTGCCAGCACCCGACCCATATCTCTCCAAACCCTTCCTATTCATATACCCATCCACATACCTTTTAATTGTTGCAATTGTACCAGCCTCCACCACTTTCTCTGGCAGCTCATTCCATACACGTACCACCCTCTGTGTGAAAAAATTGCCCCTTAGGTCTCTTCTATATCTGTCCTGTCTCACCCTAAACCTATGCCCGCTGGTTTTGGACTCCCCCACCCCAGGGACAAGACCTTGTCTATTTAACTTATCCGTGCACCTCATGATTTTATAAACCTCTATAAGGTCACCTCACCCACCGACGCTCCAGGGAAAACAGCCCCAGTCTATTCAACCTGTCCCTGCAGCTTAAACCCTCCAACCCTGGCAACATCCTTAGATCTTTTCTGAACCCTTTCAGGTTTCACAACATCCTTCCGATAGGAAGGAGACCACAACTGCATGCAGTATTCCAAAAGTGGCCTTACCAATATCCTGTACAGCTGTTGGTCAAGAATCCTTTGTAATCTTACATTACCTTTTTTTCCAATTTTGGTGACATCTGCAAACTTATAAACCGTGCTTCCTGGGAGATCCAAGATGGTGGTGGTCTGAGTGGTCTGCTGTGCTGGGCTCTGTATCTCTGGGCAAGGTGAACTTTTACCCCCCCCCCCCTCACCAACCACCCCCAGGAGAAAAAGTGCTAATTTAAACTTGCTGATCATCTGGAGCTGCTGAAATTGTGTGTTGCAGCTGTAAGGCCGGAATGACATTGAATAAAGGAATACAGCAGACCCTACTACATTGGGGATGCGTGCATCCAGTACTCAAAATCCCGGGGCGGCCCCTTTGGATCTAACGGGCCAGCAGCATTTAATCTGTGTTTGCCCAACTCCGAGAGAAGTTTGAAGCAGCAGTAGAACCGCTATCTGCCATGCTGAAAAAGCATGAGCAGGAAATCCAATTACTGGACCGAAGAATGGGAGCAGTGGAGGAGAGGACTGTGGCACTGGAGGCCTTGGCAGAGGTCTCGGGCGGAAGGGTCTGAACGCTGGAAGACTAGGTTCAGGTCCTTGAGGAACAAGTCGATGACCTGGAGAATAAAAAAAAGGAGAAATAACTTACGGCTTGTGGGTCTTTTGGTGCGTGAGGAAGGTGAGGACCTTGTTAGCTTCCTGGAGGGGTGGTTCCTGACGTTCCTGGGCCTGGAGTTGGAGTCTGGCCTGGTGAGCGTGGAGCGGGCCCACTGGATTGCAATGTCAGGTCTGGGTCCGATTCGTATCCCCACGCGGTTCTAGTGCAGCTCTTGTATTATAAAGAAAAACAGTTAATAGTTGAAACAGCAAAAAGACTGGGAAGATATTCACAGGCTTTAACATACAAAGGCTCAAAGATAATGTTTTTTAACGATTTTTCAGGAGTCCTAATTACGAAGAGAAGGGCATTTGATGAAGTCAAGAAAGAATTAAGGGACCCGAACATTCAATATTCCTTGAGGTACCTGGCTGTTTTGCCCTTGGGGGGTCGGTATATAACTTTGACTCCTCAGAAAAGGTGAAGGACTTTGTGAATTCTTTGAAATAAAGAACTTGAGTCGAGGTGGGAGGGGAGGGGGCATTGTTGCGGACAATGGTATGGTTTTTTTAATTGCCCCTTCTCTTCTTTCTCCCCCTTTTTTTGTGGTTATTGGCTTTATACGTACTGCCTTGATGTAAAACCGGAATTATTTTATAATCAAGTAGTTGGGTATTATCTAAGGCCCTTTTGTTTTTTTTAACTGCTGTCCTTTTGATTTTGTATTGGGGGTGGCTATATCTGTGGTTAAGATGAGTAGCGGGGGGCAATGGGCATCCATTGTTAACTCTCAGGATGTAAATAATAGGTTTTCCTCATTTGTGAATTGCCTGGGGCTAGGGCACGGCCTCAGCTAGAGGCAGTTAAGATGGTGGCAAGGATTGGAGGAGTGCCCCTGTGGGCAAGGGGCAAGATCTCTAGTGAATTGGGGGTTATTTGGGTATTTCCTTCAGTTAAATGGAGTGATTAGTTTTTAGTTGTAGTTTTTATAGGAGTTGTCTTTAGACTTCATAGAGTTAATGTCTTTGTTGCTCATCACACCTCCGATAAGCTTCATCCTCTTGGGAAACCACTGGTTGCCCTGGATGATCATGGCTAATGATTTGTTCAGTTGGTGCACCTGGAATACAAAAGGGAGCCATTTCCCTATTAAAAGAAAGAAGGTCTTGTCAAGCCTTAGGAAGGAAAGGGTGGACATCGCCCTGCTACAAGAGATGCATCTAACTGATAAGGAACATCTGAAACTGCAGCAGGAGGGTTAATGCAGGGTGTTTTTCTCCTCCTTCAGCTCTAAATGTGGAGGAGTGGCTTTACTGGTAAGAAGGAACCTTCCTTTCCAGGTAACGAAGCAAATTAAGGACTAACATGGACGGTTTATCATTCTTAAAGCTCTAATACATGGAGAAGAGTATGAAGTCTTGAATGCATATTGTCCTTTGGCGCACCCTCTTAAATTTCTCATTAGATTAGATTAGATTACAGTGTGGAAACAGGCCCTTCTGCCCAACAAGTCCACACCGAAGCGCAACCCACCCATACCCGTACATTTACCCCTTACCTGACACTATGGGCAATTTAGAATGGCCAATTCACCTGACCTGCACATCTTTGGACTGTGGGAGGAAACCCACGCAGACACGGGGAGAACGTGCAAACTCCACACAGTCAGTCGCCTGAGGCGGGAATTGAACCCGGGTCTCTGGCGCTGTGAGGCAGCAGTGCTAACCGCTGTGCCACCGTGCCGCCCACAATTAACGCAGTTGCTAAATTAATTAATCTTGGGGTGTGCCGCACGATCGTAGGAGGGGATTTTAATTGTCTAATGGATCCTGAAGTTGACAGGGGTGACAAGGGGCCTGGCAGGTACGTCCGTGCAATCTAAGCAGTTTGTGGACATGTGTGAAGAGTTGGACCTTGTGGATGTGTGGAGGCATCTCCACCTAGTGGAAGGGACTTGACTTTCTCCTCCAACCCACACAAGTACCATATGCGAATTGACATTTTTTTAATGCCAACTGACTGTTTGGACAGGACATCGGCGTGCAAAATTGGCAATATAGCTGTCTCAGATCATGCGCCAGTGTAGTTAGATGTTAAAATCAAGAGTAGTGGAATGGATGCACGGCACTGGTGCATGGACCCTTTTTGTTAAGGGACAGTAAATTTGTTGAGTTCATCAGGAGAGAGTTCAGGGCCGCCTTGGATATCAACTCCGGTACAGCCAGTAATCTGGCAATACTTTGGGAGGCCACTAAGGCATATTTATGACGCCTGATCATTTCTTATTTTGCGACTAGAAGGAAGCAGAGGGAGAAGCAATAACGGATGCTGGAGGCTCGGCTGCAGATAGCTGAGGAAACATATTATAATAGGCCCTCTTTGGTCAAGTTACAGCAGGTCACTGCCCTCTAGGCAGCTATCGACTCATCACACACCACCCACACACACACACCAACCCCACATGCCACCCCCACCATGCCTAACAAAGACAATGTGAATTTGGAGATAAGCCAGTTAGATAGCTGGCATATTAGGCTAGGAGGAAAAAAGCTTCCCAGTCTATTATGTCTGTTAGAGAGAAGGCTGGCATGATCATCTGTGAGTCGAAGAAGATCAATGTTAGATTTAGGGAATATTTCACAGAGCTGTATCAGTCAGAGGCAGGTGAAAATGGTGCAGCGAGAATGCAGTCCTTTTTTTTGAGAATCTGGACCTCCCCATTACAGACATGAAACAGGCTTCCTTATTGAATGCACCTATAATGGTACAGGAAGTGCAGGAAGCAATAAGGCATCTCCAGGGTGGCAAAGCACCAGGGCCAGAGGAATTCATAAATGTGTTGGTGGAGCCACTTCTGGGGATATATAGCTATTCATATGCATAGGATTGTCTGCTGCCTTCTCTTAGGGAGGCTATTAGCTACCTCAGTTTAAAGAAGGGGAAACACCCTGAAGAATGTTCTTCATATAGACCAATTTCACTGTTGAATGTAGATTTTAAAGTTCTATCCAAGATGCTGGCTCTGAGGTTGGAAAAGGTCCTGCCCCATATTACTAAAGAAGATCACACTGGTTTTGTTAAGGGCTGTAGCTTCTGCAACAATTTCAGGAGGGTACTGAACATAGTGCAGGTATGCCACCAAAGATTGATCCTGGGTTTGGTCATCTCCCTAGATGCAGAAAAGGTGTTTGATCAGAGAGAATGGCTGTTTCTGTTTGGGGTCCTAGAGCACTTTGGTCTGGGGGAATCCTTTGCCAGATGGGTGGCAGTATTATATAATGATCCTAAGGCGGCAGTCATTACAAATCGTGCTAAGTAAGATTGGGCGAGGTAGTTGACAGGGGTGTCCTCTCTCACTGCTGGTATTCACCTTGGCAATTGAGCCGTTAGCTGAGGCTATCAGGAGGGACCCTGAAATAGTGGCACCAAGGGTGGGAATGGGGGAGCGTAAGATCGCCCTATATGCTGATGATGTCCTTTTGTTCTTGGCCAATCTGGAGAGGTTGGTGGTCCTCAATTGATTCAAACAATTAATTTATTCGGCGGTTTCTCGGACTACAGGATCAACTTTACAAAATTGGAAGCCATGCTGGTGGGAGGATTAGTGGAGGTGCCTAATCTAAAGGATGGAATGCAGTTCTAATTTAGATGGTCGTCAAAAGGTTTTTTATATTAGGGAATTTTTATTACCCCTTCCTTCCAGCAGCTGTATAAAGCTAACTATGCACAACTATTAGAGAGGATAAAACAGGATTTGCAGCGTTGGGAGGGGTTGCCGTTATCATGGTGATAGGTCAGGGAGGAGGGTGGAGTGGATAGATGGAAAAGAAGATAGGCAGGTAGGACAAGTCATGGGGATAGTGTTGAGCTGGAAGTTTGGAACTAGGGAGAGTTGGGGGAAGGGGAAATGAGGAAACTGTTGAAGTCCACATTGATGCCCTGGGGTTGAAGTGTTCCAAGGCGGAACATGAGGCATTCTACCTCCAGGCATCTGATGGTGAAGGAGCGGCGGTGAAGGATTTTTAGATTAGATTACATTAGATTAGATTACATTACAGTGTGGAAACAGGCCCTTTGGTCCAACAAGTCCACACCGACCCGCTGCAGCGTAACCCACCCATACCCCTACATTTACCCCTTACCTAACACTACGGGCAATTTAGCATGGCCAATTCACCTGACCAGCACATCTTTGGACTGTGGGAGGAAACCGGAGCACCCGGAGGAAACCCACGCAGACACGGGGAAACGTGCAAACTCCACACAGACAGTCGCCTGAGGCGGGAATTGAACCCGGGTCTCTGGCACTGTGCTAACCACTGTGCCACCCTCAGGTAGTCACAGAGGGAATGGTCTTTGCGCAAGGCAGAAAGAGGTGGGGAGGGAAGTATATCCCTGGTGGTGGGGTCCGTTTGGAGGTGGCGGAAATGTCGGATGATTTGTTTTATGCGAAAGTTTGTAGGGTGGAAGGTGAGCACCAGTGGTGTTCTGTCCTTGTTACGGTTGGAGGGGTGGGGTCTGAGGGCGGAGGTGTGGGATGTGGACAAGATGCGTTGGAGGGCATCTTTAACCACGGGGGAAGGGAAATTGCGGTCTCTAAAGAAGGAGGCCATCTGGTGTGTTCTGTGGTGGAACTGGTCCTCCTGGGAGCAGATATGGCGGAGGCGGAGGAATTGGGAATACAGGATGGCATTTTTGCAAGAGGTAGGGTGGGAAGAGGTGTAATCCAGGTAGCTGTGGGAGTTTGTGGGTTTGCAAAAGATTCAGTGTCAAGTCGGTCATCATTAATGGAGATGGAGAGGTCCAGGAAGGGGAGGGAGGTGTCAGAGATGGTCCAGGTAAATTTAAGGTCAGGGTGGAATCTGTTGGTGAAGTTGATGAATTGCTCAACCTCCTCGGGGGAGCACGAGGTGGCGCCAATGCAGTCATCAATGTAGCGGAGGAAGAGGTGGGGAGTGGTGCCGGTGTAATGAATGTTCTTCCTCGCTTGTTGTATTCCATGAGAATGTTCCTGTTCTTGCTGCCCGGATGAGTGTTATGGAGGCTCAGTGGTTGGCTAGGGTCCTTTATTTGGTGCACAGGCGCCCTGTAACTAAATTTACTAAATTGCAGCTTTCGCAGGGTGAGGTGGAGGTGCGTGGATCTTCCTGATTTGAAGAAATATCAAATAAGCGCCATGCTGGCATAGTTTGTGGGAATTTGGGGTCGATTTGGCTTGACGTTGAAGCCTCGCAGTCGAGTTAATTTATTATTTATGGATAAGATGAAATCTGTGACTGAGCAGTGTAAGAATCCAATCGCTTTAAATACAGTGAAAGCCTGTAGGATAATGAGGCAAGACGAGGGCAATTGGTCAAAGACCTCGCCGTTTACCCTCTTGGTGGGAGTCCAAGGATTTAAACCTGAGGCAATGGACTCCGGCTTTAAGTAATGAGAGAATAAGAGAATCTCATTCCTGGGAAATTTGTTTGAGGGGGAGGTCTTGATGTTATTTAGTCAGTTAAGCTAGAAATATGGACTATCTAACAGGGACCTTTTCCGGTAATTTCAGATAAGGGATTATATATAGAGGAAGACCACGCTCCTGGCTCAGTGTTACAGTCAGTTGTAGAGAAAAGAGTACTCTGGTGTACAGATGTTCTTTCAGTTAGTAACCTTGTATCATTTAGCGAAAGGTTGTGCCTTGGAGGACGTGGAATTGAGAGCTATGGGAGGGTATTTCATCGGAGGTATGGGAAGATATATGGAGAAATGTAAGGAAAATTTCAGTATGTAACAGCGCAGGCCATGCAATTGAAGGTTTTACACAGGGCTCATATGGCTCCAGAGGAGCTAGCTAAGTTTAGGATAGGAGTGTCGTCAGGGCTTCCCAAATGTAAAATTAGTATAGGCACTCTACACACATTACTGGTCATGTTGTAAGATCCAGAGATACTGGAGTGCTATTGTAAGGGAGCTAAAGGACACCTGGGAATTGAAATTAATGTGGATCCGGTATTTCTTCTTCTGGGGTTGCCAAATTTGTCCCCTCTGGGGGAACACGGGAAGAGATTGTATAACCCACTGTGCGAGGAAGAACATTACATTAGATTTTATATTATATTAGATTACATTACAGTGTGGAAACAGGCCCTTCGGCCCAACAAGTCCATACCGACCCGCCGAAGCGTAACCCACCCATACCCCTACATTTACCCCTTACCTAACACTACGGGAAATTTAGCATGGCCAATTCACCTGACCTGCACATCTTTGGACTGTGGGAGGAAACCGGAGCACCCGGAGGAAACCCATGCAGACACGGGGAGAACGTGCAAACTCCACACAGTCTCGTGTATTGGCGGTCGGAAAACCACCAGGTCTTATGGGGTGGCGTAGGCTGGTGATACAGCATCTCACCCAAGTCTACCTCACAAATACGATATACCACAAAACGGAACAGTTTTACAAGATGAGGCAGCTCTTTTTAAATTATATTGACGCAGATTTATCAGCAGTATTAATTAGGGCCATGGTATAGCCGTGGGAATCAGTCTAGGTGCCTGTGAGGCCCTGGGAGGGGGAGGTTGGGGGGAAAAAGAATACAGTACTATAGCTGGTCCTCCCAGGGATGGGAGCCTGAGTGGAGGAATGATGAGTGAAATAAAATAAAGTAGTGAGATATAATTTAAGTTAGTTGAATTTAGTTTAATTTAATATTTATTTAATTTGTTTATAATTTAGGTTAAGTAGATAATGTTTGTTCTGGTAGAATAGTAAGTCGTTCATTACTAATAGCAGCACATTATGATTTTGTTGTACTGCCTCTATCTTTCTGTTTTTTGGTGTTATTCTTTTTTTTGTATATAAATGTTTTGTAAAAGATTTAAAAAGGTCTTTAATAAAAATATTTATAAAGAAAACCATGCTTCCTAAATTCTCGTCCAAATCATTTACATAACGGCACGGTGGCACAGTGGTTAGCATTGCTGCCTCACAGCGCCAGAGACCTGGGTTCAATTCCTGCCTCAGGCAACTGTCTGTGTGGAGTTTGCACGTTCTCCCCGTCTCTGCGTGGGTTTCCTCCGGGTGCTCTGGTTTCCTCCCACAGTCCAAAAATGTGCAGGTTAGGTGAATTAGCCATGCTAAATTGCTCGTAGTGTTAGGTGAAGGGGTAAATGTAGGGGAATGGTGGGTTGCTCTTCGGAGGGTCAGTGTGGACTTGTTGGGCCAAAGGGCCTGTTTCCATACTGTAAGTAATCTAATCATAAATGACAAAAAGCAGTGGACCCAGCCTAACCCCAGTTGTCACAGGCCTCCAGTCTAAAAAAACAGCCCTTTCACCATCCTCCCTCTGTCTCGCAACCGTCAAGCCAATTTTGTATCCAATTAGCAAGCTCTCCCTAAATCACGTGATCTAACTTTACTAATTAGTTTGCCACGTGCAACCTCATAAGCAAGGACACACACCCTGGTTTTTAATGAATATAAGAGAAATTCCAGGAGCAGTACCAAATATATCTGAAAATGAGGTGCTTACTTGCTGAAGCTATACACATGAGAAGCAACAGGAACAGCATGCAGTAAGCAGAACTAAGCAGTTCGCCCAGCCAATGGACCAGATTGAAACTCTGTTGTCCAGTCCTGAATGGAGGTGCATGAATAAATAAATCAGGAGAAGAGGAAGCTCCGGTACAACCTCCTCCACAGTATGGAGAAGCCGAGAGTGTTGGTGCAAGACAGAAGGCGAAGGGTTTGAATAATCAGAATCAGAAATGCCGAGTGGCTGATGCTGATCCAGTTTAATCTCTCTCTCTCTCTCTCTCTCTCTCTCTGTGTCTCTGTCTGTCTGTGTCTGTCTCTCTCTCTCTTCTCTTGGATCCTTGTTACTAAAGGCATTGGATACAGCAATCTAGTTGTGGTGCCACCAATGGGCATCGATGCCCCCAACCCCCCTCCCCCGGCAGAGTACATCCTTGATAACGTCAGAAATTTTAAGCAAGCGGTTTCCATCTCTATATTTGACCTGATGTCATTAAACTTCATAGGATCTGATGTCAACGTTGGGGACTCCTCGTGAAAATCTCTCCCAGTGTCACTAATTTTGGTGGTCTGCCCTATTGGGTATGCCTTAATCGTAACAAGGGATGGTGATGGAATTGAATGCAATATTGGCTGTCGATATGTTTTGGATTTCAGCTATTACTTTTAGTTTATGGTACATTTTTTCCCAATTTTGAAATGAAGCTGTTTTTACTGTTTAGTAACTTCCTACTTATTAATTCTGGACTATTTTTTAAAGGCATGTGTCACATCCTCTGGACCTATCTGGAGCCATTGATATGAATGACGATACTGTCCTCCTCCAATTCATAATTATTGTCAAATCTTTTTTTCTTTTATTACTCTTTGAGATGTGGACTGAATAGGATGGTGCCTACTGGATTTCCAACATTTTTTCCCACCCAGTTTTAGTCTGCAAACAATTGCTTTTTACGCCATTTATTCCTGCTGGTCCCATGGATTTGTTCTGGGTCCCCCCCCGCCCCCTTATATTTTTTGTCCAGTTACTGTCCTATGACATCATCCACCCAACTAACTGCCATTTTCTTGACCAGCCCCCCTTTCTAAGTGCAGAACATTGGTCTGACACCCAGAACTGGTTAGGCATAAATTTCTTCCAACTAAATATTGGATGAGTTGGCTTTGGCCTCCCAGTATAATCTCCACTCCTGGGGTCCCACTCCATCTCTTTTACCTTGTTTGAAGTGGAGCTATCTTACACCCCAAGATGTCTTAATATGGGAAGTGCATCCACATTTAAGTGCATTTACATTGAAATTTTTTCTTTTGTGTTGTTTATAAATTAAGCAAGTTTCCTAAATAGCACCAGCCTCCATTTTGATGTTAACATAGTCATACGCTTATTCATTAATTTTAAAACAAACTGCTGCTTTAACATGATGAAGGGCTTATGACAGAAACATCGATTCTCTTGTTCCTCGGATGCTGCCTGACCTGCTATGCTTTTCTAGCACCACAATCTCGACTCTGATCTCTAGCATCTGCAGTCCTCACTATCTCCTCCCTGCTGCTTTAACATGCCACCTCTCTCACTTAACACTTTCTTTCCCAATACTCCAAGTTGCCAGCTTGCTTTCTGCCTGTATTCCTGATGAAGGGCTTTTGCCCGAAACATCGATTTTACAGCTCCTCGGATGCTGCCTGAACTGCTGTGCTCTTCCAGCACCACTAATCCAGAAGCTTGCTCATTCTGTCCTACCCACCTCTAATCTTTTTAACTGCTTGCCATGCACTCCACTGAACTCTCACTACTACCTGTTCGCTTCTTGGCTCTTGAGCTGTTGCTCTCTTTCTTACATTGAGGCAGTAAAGTGGGCAGTGAGTGGGAGAGGGATAGGGGTAAGTAGCATTGGGTAGTAGCGTCAGGGAAATGAAGGAATGAATAAGTGAATGTTTTTGTAAGGTTCAAGAAAAGCTAATAGATTTTTAAAGTAAACATAACTGATCAGAGACTTAACCCACCCTTACTGCATGCTTTCTTAAGAGAAACTGACTTTCTTCCAGTGTGCCTTTTTTGTTAAGGGACTTTCTAAAAGCACTAGGAGTGCTAAGCCAAAGGTATGTAAATGTAGGTTGCTTTTTCTATACTGTCTCTTTGGTTTCAGCTGCTTCTTTGGTCATCTATTCTGTACTTTTGAGTATATTTTGTCCTCACCCCATTTTTTGCTTCTAGTAATAACTTTAAATTGATAACTTTGGTTTGCTTCAATTAAAACTCACAATCATTAATTCATTCTATGTTCCTGACTCATTACATGTTGTCCCGATGGTGCTTTTCTTGATGAGTCTTCATTGTCGTGGAACAAAAGTTCATTTACTCCGGCTCAAAACTGAATCTTGTTACACATCTTAATATTCCTTTCAAGATGCTTCACAGGAGGCTTGGATTGAATTTGACCGCCATGTAAGGACATATTACGACAGCTGAAGTAGATTTTAGAGTGTTTAACGATAAAAAAGATGGCTTTGGAAAAGAATTCCAGGCTGTAGAAGTAAATAAGTTCAAGACCTTATCATCAATGATGCAATAAAATTCAGGACTGAGAGAGAGCAAAATGTAGAAATCTCAGGGTTTTGTGAATTGGGAGGAGAAGGCATGGAAGGATTTGTCAATATGAATAATAACTTAAAATAAAGGTGTATCACAACTTTGGAGCCAAGACAGGTCAAACAGTACAAATTAAGGGGTACAAATTGGGTACACAGGAAAAAATGTTTCCCTTTAATGGAAGGCTCAGTAACCAGGGGGCATAGGTTTGAGGTATTAAGGGACAGAAGCTTTAAAGGGGAGTTAAGCAAGAATGTTTTCACCAAGAGGGTGATGGGTCTCGGGAACTTACTTTCTGTAAGGGTGATAGAGGTGGAAATGCTCGTAACATTTTGAGGAAGTATTCAAGGCTTGCTGATTGTCAGTGGGCCAAAGGCATGTTTCTGTGTCGTAAAACTCCGAAAGAAACGTTTTAGGGGTCTGAATGACATGAGTGATTGAGTGATGTCTGGCAGAATAGAGTCACAAGTGCAGTAAGGCTCATCTTGACATTGGGAGCAGCTTGCACCAGCATTTTTTATGTTTTACAAGTGGCGTGACGAGACTCCTGCTCAGCATCTGTGAGTTGCCAATTGACTGTGATTATTGTTTTTTTTAACTGTCTCGTTAACAGTCCAATTCACCTTATCAATAATCAGCCTCCCATCATACCAAACTTACCAGAAGAGCTCAACAAAAACTTGGCAAGGAAATCTGAACAAGCAGGATTTAGTTTGCACTTGCTCAGATTGACCTTCTTGTTGGAAACTAGGCACCAATATTACTGGCCACATATACCCATGTCCACTGCACTCTGCAGCACTGGCAACTATCATTGTAACACTGCAAGAAGGACACTGTAGCTCAGGGACACACACCCAGCTCGAGTTAAACCAGGCTACATCTCTGGGCTCTTTTCTTGCTCACTTAGCACTGAGAGATTACTGGATACACACAGCAAGGATGCATTGCATTGCATTGCCTTACCTCACCTTTTTGTACTCTATCCCCTTGGCCAGAAATACCAGCCTCATATTACTATTTACCTGCTGTGTAGTTTAGCTCAGACGTAAAATGAGTAAACTTGCCATAGTCAGCGGTCCTTCATTCGTGCAAGGGGATTAACCTTTACTCCCGATGTTCCCGCACGGTAAGCCAAGGACAGCATCTAATACCACTTCAAACCCTTCATGGAGTGATCAGAATCAGGGTCCTCATCACTGTTAAGTCAAATGTTAAGCAGCTCATTGCTTATCTTGATTTTTTTTCTGCCCTATTATGGACTGTTTTCCTCCTCAAATGAGAGAGACAGACACTAACTACAGGATGTGAAAGTGGGTGACACAGTTATTACTTTTTGATGCAGCTTGATGCAACTGAGTAAGCAGCTGAGAAGGTGTGCAGGGGTTGATCATAGCCTGCTTCCACATGGGAGGGATTTGATTTGGCCCATTGAGTACACACTGACCTTCCGATGAGTGACCAGTCCCATCCCTCTAACCCTGGGTTATCCATGGCTAATCCACCTAATCCACCTAACCTTTGGATAGTAACAGGAAACCGGAGCACCCAGAGGAAACCCAGGTAGGCATAGGGAAAACTTGCCAACTCCAGGCAGACGGTTGCACAAAGGTGGAATTGAACCCATTCTCTAGTGCTGTGAGGCAGCAGTGCTAGCCACTGTGCTGCCTTTAATAGTCTTGGGGAGGGTGACAGTGAATGGCTAATGAGTGGTATAGTGTGGGATGTGAGTACAACAGTAGAGAAAATGAGTGCGAGGTATCTGCGAGGCGATTGTGGTACATAGCTGAGGGAGTGGCGAAAGATTTTGACCCTTTCTTACATTACTGTGCTTTTCACCTGATGGCTGAGAATAGTTGAATCCAAGTGAAAACCTCTGACCGGACAGGTAAACTCTGGGGTTAAGGCTTTCACTGCTTGTGCTGGGTGAAAATGTCCTGATTTTGAAGTCCTGCTGGATAGAGTTGTGCAGGGACCCTGGCGAGAAACTGGGACATTGATTTTCTCCTGTTTGCCATATTGGTTACAGTGAAGAGTAGCTCTGATGCTTGTTTGGGTGTCCATTGGGCTTTAAACGTTGACACAGGTGCAAGGGTGAAATCTGGGATATCTGCGGCATGTTGTCAGATGGAGTGGAAATCTGATGAAAGACACACCACGGGTGCGGTAGGTAATTAAGTAGCCAGGTTTGGCAAGCTATGCCAAAAAAAATGCCAGGCCTCTGTGACAAACACAGTTTAAAGTGAACAGAACTTTTTAACTCTCTCACAATATATTGTGAATAGGTTGTGCTGTGGTGGGAGGTGATGCACCAGAGTAGGTGGGATTGGGGTTCCATTCAGTTATTGGACCCTCTTAGTTTCTCAAATATATGTAAATATTAGAATTGCATGTGTAAGTGAGCTCTTCTTTGGATAGAGTCAAAGTCCAATTATCTGTTTGTTTACTAGATATGCAACGCTACAGAACTGTGACAACGCTACAGCATTTGTGACAATGCATACAAACAAATTTTTTTATATGAATTAAGTATATTTTTGAAATTAAAGAAAGAAATACTTGAACTCAAGCCTCCTGGTTCAGGGTAGGCACTGTGCGCCTCATGAATCCTTGGATGAAGTGTGTATTTTTAATCAACCTGGTCATGGTAAGACACGTATACATTGCAATTGAAACTTGAACCTGAGTCGAGTGTGTGTGGTGTTGGCAAAGCACAGCGGGTCAGGCAGCATCCGAGGAGCAGGAGGATCTACGTTTCGGGCATACACTTCAGGTTCAAGTGAACCTGGCTAAGAGTGAGAGACAACACTGCTCTGCCAGAAGAGCCCTAAACATTTTTTGTAACAAATAAAACAAAACTGCAGATGCTGGAGATCTGAAACAAAAACAGAGATTGTTGGAGAAGTTGAGCAGGTCTGGCAGCATCAGCAGGGAGAAAGCAGAGTTAATATTTAAATACAGTGAATCTTCATCAGAACTGCAGAATCAGTGATTTTGTTTTGCTTCAGTTTTTTAATCAACTTGTTTTGACATGTTATGACGCACTGTACAGTCATCACACTCTGAGGTGGAGCTTGAACCCAAAGTTTCTGGCCCAGAGGTAAGGGCACTATCACGGCATTATAAGAGCCAGGGTGGCCAGGAAAGCAGTAATGATCCAAGCTAGGTGCCACACTATCTTTACTCCCTAGTGTATTTTGACTTTCAGCCTTGGTTCTTGTAAGAAAATCCAGAGTGACATTTATTTCCTTGAATGATTTCATTGATTATCATGTATTATGCATTCTTCTTTGCTGTGCCTGATCTATTTCTGGAAAAGAGGTGGGCAAGTGTTGGGGTATGCAGGTATTAACACTGCAATATTCTCATTATTTTTATTAAGTAAGGTGATGGATATGTTATTTATTAATGATCCTTGATCCCTATGAAACAACATAGACCCCTTGTACTCTGAGGTTTGGCGGCCTTTAGTGTTTAGTGGTTAGAGTGAAGGAGCCTGAAATCTAAATGCAGTGCCTTGAAGGTAGTATTTTCAGGAATGTTCTTAATTTGCAAAAATATACTTTATTCATAAGTTATTAAAAGTGCATTATCAAGTATTTCTAGGTAGACATTACAGAAAATACAATTGAGGTATCACATTTTACATTTGGGCACTAATTCCTGAATACCTCTATCCAAATGTGAGATTGTCACATCTACTAAATTTGACTAAAAAGTATATATATTCCAATAC
Organism: Chiloscyllium plagiosum; assembly: GCF_004010195.1. Classification (NCBI taxonomy): domain Eukaryota; kingdom Metazoa; phylum Chordata; class Chondrichthyes; order Orectolobiformes; family Hemiscylliidae; genus Chiloscyllium; species Chiloscyllium plagiosum. The sequence continues at coordinate 21,834 of NW_025211733.1, forward strand.
AAACATTGAGGTTCTGTGAATTAACGACACCTTAGTGATTAAGTAGAAAGGGCCTTAGATTCTGGACTTTCCACACTGCACCTTTGCAGCCACTGCACCAAACTTCAGTGTGTCTCTCAACAGGTGGTCAACAGTTACACAACATCAAGTTGTAGTCCACCAGATTCATTTAAAATCACAAGCTTTTGAAGCGCTGCTCCTTCATTAGGTGTAGTGGTCAAAAGTGTGGTCAATAACTGTTGTGTGATTTTGACTTCGCCCACCCTGGTCCAACACCAGCAGCTCCACATTACCTCAGCATGTTCTGGACCTTTTAGTTGGTCAGTCTATAACATTCGGTTGAGGCCAAACTCTTGCACTAGAAGATCAACAAGTTTTGAGCCAACTTCTGTTCAAAGGTGTTTTTCTGTACAAATATTTCCATGAGGGGCAAGTGATGCAGTATAGTCTAATTACTTGGAAAGTTCACTGCTAATATAGCCAGACTGATTTGGAGATGCCGGTGTTAGACTGGGGTTTAATTGGAAGCACACTAGCTTTCGGAGCGACGCTCCTTCATCAGGTGATTGTGAAGCGTTGCTCCAAAAGCTAGTGTGCTTCCAATTAAACACGTTGGACTATAACCTGGTGTTGTGTGATTTTTAACTTTGTATAGCCAGACTGATCTTTACCAACACCAGGGAAATTAGCACTTCTGCACATCTTTTGATGTTTGTACTTGTTTTAGCCACACAACATCACAATGAGTATGGCATTGGATAGGGTGAGAAGTGGTGAAGGAAAAAATGGTTGTCTGTCATTCTGTAGTTAATTCATAATACTATAAGTTTAAAACAATATACAAAGCATCTACTACTCCATTAAATAGACACTAAAGGTTCCAAAAATTGCACCATAGCCTAGACATGTCTAGGTGATGCGCATGTGTTGTAATGGTGTTAGCAGTGCTGTTCTCACCATACGTTCATTGAACAGCCACGCAACCCCAAGATAAGGATAGTTGATATGAATTTGGTGTCAAGGGGAGGGTAGGTGAACACTACCACCTTTAAGTTATGGTGACAATTTTTCTATTTTTGTTTGGCTGGTTTGCAGATCAGTACATATGCGTTAATTACATTATTCAAGTTTAATATTGTTTAAAACTTAGTGCATGTACATTTTTAGGGAGAAAAATAGCTATTCAAATTACCCATAATGCACTACACCACCACCAGCTGTTGGTATTTAGGAATTGCAGTGTATTTCCAAGGTTAGTGATTATTGCACTACTATCTGGCAATACATTAAACCAATTTAGTTTTGAACTCTAATATCCACGTTTGTAATGACCCTGTCATATTTTTAGTCGGCTTTTGTTTTGTTGTCCCATTGGGTGCATCTGAATCTTGCCTTGATCGATTATAATAATTTGCTGTGGATCAGTCAGAATGATTGGAGGCAATCAATTTAGTTGCTATCAATTCAAGTTTCTTTCCATAGTACACTTCTTCTGGGGGCCAGCCTGCCTGTCTGTTTATGAATGAGTTTCTGCCTGAATGTGCAGTGAAAAGCTGCAGGATTTTTGTGAAAAAAAGGTAGTAGCTCTGCAGGTCGTGGTGTTAGATATGCCACATTAAAATTATTTTCACCCTGTTAAGTAGGGTCAAAAGCTGGAGAATCAGAATTATGAAAAAAATTAAATCTTATCATTGTGATCGACAAGTGATCCTTTTAAACGGGTTCAAGACACTCACCAGTCCCTGTGCAGCCAGCTTCCATCACAGAGGCCTCAGTCCAAATCCCTAAACTGAGTGCAGAAAGGCAAACAATGCAAACAGTGCCCTCTACAGACAGTCACCGAATATCACCTCGTATTCGGCAAATTAGGTGATTGGTCGGATCCAAGGATCTGTATTCTTTTAAGTCACATAAAAGCCAAGTGCGTGAATTTACCTGGAAGATTAGCATACTTACCTGAGCATCAAACGACATCAGTAGGAAGACGCTGAGCTTCATTTGGATTAAATGACGTCTTCTTGTCCTTAACATTCTCATCTTGTTCCTCCTTTAGTCAATGAAGGAAATATGAGAATTTTCTTTGTGTGTACTGTGAGCACAAACTGCGCACTAGACTGGAATATGCCATTTATCATCTTTTTATAAGAGAAATAAAGTTAATTGCACTTTTTTTCTGGTCCATGCTTAACTTTTTATTTCAATGCTTGTTTCCTATTCGTTGAGAGCTCCATTTGTTGAGAGCTCACAATTGGACTAATGCATCCCTAAAAATAGCTATCACCAAGCCCTTAGTTACCACCTCCTAATCTCTTCCTTTCTGTTTAAGTGCCTGTTTTCAGTACTCTTATCTTGAAGCACTCTGAGACAATCCTTGAAGTAACGAAATACAGATATCATTTAAATTCTGTTGTTCTAATTTTATCTTCAGAAGCTTTGCTAATGCATGAATTTCATAATTTGTTCTTACAGGTGGCTTTATTTGGTATAGAAATTTTATCAACTCTCATTTCACGTCTTCAGGATCACTTTAAAACGCACATTGGTACAGGTATGTTTCATTTTTGGTTGATTTCAGCTGTTTCTAAATTATTGAAAAACAGAGGAACCTCGATTATCCGAACATGATGGGCAGGCACTATTTCGTTCGGATAATGGATTATTTGGTTAATCGATTCAATACTTCTACTCTGGGGCTCAGATTTTTCCGTTACGTCTGCTCCCCGTTTAGGAGACTAGGCAGCAGCATACTGTGCGTGAGCCACCGCCTCCCAACCCCGTCCGCCCCCAACCCCGTCCAACACCCCTCTCTGCCTGCCCCCCACACC
>NW_025211734.1:0-396 GCF_004010195.1 Chiloscyllium plagiosum
GGAATGCCTGGTAAAGTACAGGGGAATTGCCTGGTAAAGTACAGTGGGAGTGTCTGGTAAAGTACAGGGGGAATGCCTGATAAAGTACAGGGGAGAGCGCCTGGTAAAGTACAGGGGGAGTGTCTGGTAAAGTACAGGGGGAATGCCTGGTAAAGTACAGGGGAATTGCCTGGTAAAGTACAGGGGGAATGCCTGGTAAAGTACAGGGGGAATGCCTGGTAAAGTACAGGGGGAGTGTCTGGAAAAGTACAGGGGGAGTGTCTGGTAAAGTACAGGGTGAATGCCTGGTAAAGTACAGGGGGAGTGTCTGGTAAAGTACAGGGTGAATGCCTGGTAAAGTACAGGGGGAGTGTCTGGTAAAGTACAGGGTGAGTGCCTGGTAAAGTACAGGGGGAA
>NW_025211734.1:889-5856 GCF_004010195.1 Chiloscyllium plagiosum
TCTGGTAAAGTACAGGGGGGGAGTGTCTGGTAAAGTACACGGGGAGTGTCTGGTAAAGTACAGGCGGGTCATTGTGATGTTGGGGAATGATGCATCAACTACTCTCAAACATGTTCTGTGAAATCTCCCCTTTGACCTTGTTCGCTAGTGGGGTTTCTTGTCCTGGGCTGGTCGCGACGTGTGAACTGTTTCAGAGCTCTGTCTCACATCATGTGAGATCGTGTGGGCATGAACAGCTGGCAACCTGGTACACCGAGCTGCTGTTCCCTGACACCTCGTGAATACAGGTGGCTGGCACATGAGGTGGATTGTTACTGTACATTTTTTAAAACCACTGTTGGCATTCTAACACAAACAGTGGGACCACATCACCCTCTGTTATTGTGCTGACAGCCTGCTAGCGGTAACATTTAGAAATCTCCAATCTTCATCTTACTCAAATACATCCTCCTGCCCCTGCACGCAACCCCATCATCCTATCTGATAATCATTCACAATTTGATTTCAGATGCAGCAAAGTCTCATGAATACACAGGGGATCAGCTAATCTCAATGACAGGTATGTTAGTCTAACACCAAGACCCCTGACATTAATACTTCAATCCGGATGAGAGAGGTTGATTATGCTTTGAATAGACACAGTCTCGAGTCTGCAGATGAGACCAGGCACGTTACTAACCCACAGGGGAGTTTGAAAACCTTTCAGTTCTACTAATATTTAAATAATGTTTTATCAGATCTTCTCCAGAGCTCAATAGCTAAAGAAAACTGATCTGTGGGAATGGAATTTAGTAAAGGGTTTTGAATGGTTTTATGTTTAATGTAGGAACTCACTGTGATCATACTCTCAAATCCGATCAATGCATTTTATATACAGAATAACAGATACTTGGGAGTGAGTTACAGACTGGGAATCTCATCAAGGTGTTTGGTGTGGTCTATAAGTAGAACAACAGATACCGGGAGTGAAGTATAGACTGGAAACTAATTGAGGTTCTCTGTGTTTATATAATAATTCATAATATCACAAGAAATGAGAATAGAAAGGAAATAACAGGTTGTTGGGAATTGTGCACTATCTGGGTGAAGAGAGGGGGAGATGGATGAGTGTGATTGGCACTGAGCACAGCAAGAATCAGTCTCTTGGGGTCAGTCTACAACCTACTCCCAGCTCTCAGCTAGTGAGTGGAGTCATATTAAACTTGTAAGCCTACCACTGTGGGTACTTGGAAATTGTTGCCGTGAAAACAGAAAACACTGGAAATAATTGGCAGATCTGGCAGCATCCGTGAAGAGAGAAGTCTGAGTTAATATTTTACCCTGTGGGAGCAAATTACTACAGATTCTGGAATCTGTCCTGAAAGCAATAAGTGCTGGAGTGCACCTTCTCCCCAGCACTCTACACTCTACCCCCCCCCCCCAACATAGTATAAATACTGCCCCCTCCATACTTCAGCTCTGACGACGAGTCATCTAGACCTAAAACGTTAGCTTGCTTTCTCTCCATGAATGCTGCCTGACCTGCTGTCATCTCCAGCATTTGTTGTCTTCAGTAATATTTCACCCCAGTGACCTTTCATCAGAATCTGTTTCCTTAATTTCTGATTAAAAGTAATTGATCTGACAAGGCAACAATAACAATATACATTTGTATAGTGTCTCCAATGTAGTGAAGATATTTAGGACCCATTCCAAACACAGGAGCTCCTCAGTGGAATGAATTTGAGGCATGGACATTTCACTACATTAACAACATGATATAAATATATGTTATTGTTGCCTTGTCAAGTCAATGACCTTTAATCAGAATTAGTATTTGCAATGGATCATAAGTAGTTAGACTTGACCATTCTGATCGTATATTCTAATTTGAACAGTTTGATTTAACCACTCAGATCACTGTACACTATTTGAATTGCAGCCTGTTAACATGGTGATTTCATTGCTCCCTCTTCAGGTTCCAAGCTTCAGCTGCTGAGGACCTAAACTCTGGGATACCCTTGTAAACCTCTCCCCTAAGTTCTACACTTGGACATGCTTAACACCTACCTCTTCATCCAAATCTGTCTGTCATCTTGTTTTGACAGATTTTGACATATCTGTGCCCTTGGAAATTGCTAAGGGCCATTTTAAGTATGTAAAGATATTATACACAGGCAGTTTGTTGCTGCCGGTGAGGGTAATAACAGAGAGTGTTGTATTAATGTGAACCTTGTTCTGATTATGTGATACCGAAACTCAAATCCCGTGTAGATTGGAAAGCTTTGGAATTTCTGTCCTGTGCTCTGCTCTGTCCATGGAGCTGTCCGGCTGTTGTGGTGCTGAATTGTCTCCCTGTTAGTGGTTGATCCTTATTCAATAGGCATAAATTTTCCCCTTGTAGAAACACCAGTCCAAATTTATGTAGGAAGGATATCGAATCTTAATGTCTGCGAGGCTACGATAAATATTCTGAGTTTACAAGGGGGAGACATGAGAACTGAAGAACAGTCCTGATAAATCACATTGTATTGAATCCATTTCTCTTCTTATTGTCTGCATTCTTGTACTTGGAATGTGCATAATCAATCATTCATCAAACTATTAATTGCAACATAAATACTCAAGAAAGACAAATTAGGTGAGTATGAGTTAACTCCAAAAGCCTAAAGAAAATGCTTCAAAAATAATTAGACAATTTATCAAGTGCTCCTCTGATTACTTCCACATCCTTGTAATATACTCTCGCTCTGTAACTCACCGAGATCTTTATGTTTCTCTAACTCTAGCCTCTTGCACATTGCCAACATCCATCAGTCCACCATTGATGGCCGTACGTTCAGCTGCCAAGGCGCTGGGCTCTGGAATGCCTCATGAGAAGCTCTTCAAAGTCTTTTGAGTTTTCCTTTCTTTGCCTGTTCTTGTATCGTCTTTGGCGATACAGCGTTAAATTTTGTTTTCTAACTCTCCCATTTATAGTACAACAGCTTTATTTGGAATGCACTAGCTTTTGGAGCGCTGCTTTTTCAGCAGATGGTTGTGGGGTATAAGATCCAAATAGACCTGTTGGACGATAACCTGGTGCAGTGGATTTTGTAACTCTGTGCACCCCAGTCCAACACCAGCTCCTCCACGCCGTAACTCTCCCGTGAAATGCTCAGATACCTATTATGTTGCCAAAGTCACCATGTAAGTGCAACTTGTTGTTGAGTGGAGGGCTTACTGGTGAGATTGATTTGCAGAACTTGATCATTCTCTGGTGTACCTGGAATTTAAGTTTCCACAGAATGCTACAAAAGTGGAGTTCATTTCTGAGTGAAGCAGACATGAGACTTGGAGCTTGGAAGAGATCAGGTGGTTAATGGATCCCATGGCCAATCCCTGAAGATGAAGAGTATCAAATACATGCAGCAGTGAGAGACATGTGTTGATCCAAGGAGGGTGCGGGTCAGAGAGAAGCAGAGCTAGGGATCCAGTCAAATTGTACTTTGATTTTTCTGGTCACTGTGAGACAAGGGGAGAACAGTAAAACGCTGGAGACAGTGCAGGAAGAGGTCATATGATTGACTGCAGAGAGGCTAAGTTGTGAAGAATCTGTTTTACTTCTGTCGGAGATAGAAAACTTGCATTTTTATCAAGACATCCCCAAGCACTTTTCCATCAGTGAAACAATTTTTCTGTAGTGCAGACAGTGTTATGACAGAGAAATAGAGGTGTCTAAAACAGGTTATAAATCTAGTACAGTACACACACTGGGACTTGAGCGTAGGGAATAAAACTGGGCAATGGGGATTTAGAATCGATAAAAATAAAAATCCGTCATTTGATGGTATAGCACTTGAGTATTGCTGAAAAAAAGCACATTTTATCAAAGACTTTCACCTTGCCTGCACATTTGTAAGAATAGCAACGCAAAGGGGAACAACATAGATGCAGTTATAAGGTATGAGAAAATAATTCAGTGCAAGTGAACTTTCAACCCAGCCATTATCCAATGGTGAACTCCACATGGCAACACACCACCAATCAGAACTCATTGCTGACAAATTAACACAATCATTAGTTAAACATCACAATGTGAAACATTAACTCAGTTTCTCTCTCCACCGATGCTGTCAAGAGCTGCTGAGTCTCTGCAGCACGTACGGTTATTATTAAAGGGAAGATTCACAAACACCTTTCTCTCAGAGACAAACATGACCAATCATATCTGCATCCTGCTCAGAGATCGTTTAAGAACACTCAAATCCTACACTTGGGGCAGCACTGTCTTAACCAGAGGAATAGAGAAAGGCGAGGTGATCAAACTATCTGTAAGCACTCTGTGAAAAAAAGGAATTTCAGGTCCAGCATAGAGTTAGATACAGAATAAAGCTCCCTCTACACTGTCCCCATCAAACACTCCCAGGACAGGGACAGCACAGGGTTAGATACAGAGTAGAGCTTCCTCTACACTGCCCCCCCATCCCAGGACAGGGACAGCACGGGGTTAGATACAGAGTGAAGCTCCCTCCTCTGGGAGGTAGGTTTGCTAGCACTCTTCAGGGGGGGTTTAAACTAATTTGGCAGGGGGATGGGGTCCGGACTTGTAGTCCAGCAAGTAGGTTAGCTGTTTTTCAGGATGTCCAAGAATGTAGGGAGGCTGTGGAGAAGGTAGCACTGACAGGGAATATTTGCGGACACAGAGATGGGCTCAAGTGTGTATGTTTCAACGCAAGGAGTATCAGAAATAAGGTGGGTGAACTGAAGGCGTGGATCTGTACCTGGGACTACGATGTTGTGGCCATTACGGAAACATGGATAGAAGAGGAACAGGAATGGTTGTTGGAGGTTCCTGGTCACAGATGTTTCAGTAAGATTAGGGAGGGTGGTAAAAAAGGAGTGGGGGGTGGCGTTGCTAATTAGAAATGGTATAACGGCTGCAGAAAGGCAGTTCGAGGGGGATCTGCCTTTGAGGTAGTATGGGCTGAAGTCAGAAATAGGAAAGG
>NW_025211734.1:8512-10968 GCF_004010195.1 Chiloscyllium plagiosum
GGCCTTTTCTCGTTGGAACGGCGTAGGATGAGGGGTGACTTGATAGAGGTTTATAAGATGATCAGAGGTATAGATAGAGTAGACAGTCAGAAACTTTTTCCCCGGGTACAACAGAGTGTTACAAGGGGACATAAATTTAAGGTGAAGGGTGGAAGGTATAGGGGGGATGTCAGGGGTGGGTTCTTTACCCAGAGAGTGGTGGGGGCATGGAATGTGGGAGTGACAGAGTCAGAATCATTGGCGACCTCTAAGCAGCAATTGGATAGGTACATAGATAGGTGCTTAAGCTAGGACAAATGTTTGGCACAATATCGTGGGCCGAAGGGCCTGTTCTGTGCTGTATTGTTCTATGTTCTATGTTCTATGTTCTATGTTCTATACACTGGCCCCATCAAACACTCCCAGGACAGGGCCAGCATGGGGTTAGATTATAGAGTAAAGCTCCCTCTACTCCATATTGTTAGTTTCTGAATGACTCCTCCTCCTGCAGATGCTTTCATTGACAGCCTGTTAACAGAGTTGTAGAGACAACGACAAAGTATATTGATATAGTGCCTTTCAAGGGAATCGACTGAACATGGTGCCTCCATTCCCTACATTCTCCCATTGACCCTTTTTCGATTATTTGTCAATAAACTTCACTGACACTTAAAAAAGGCTCTTCAAAGTCACACTGTGGAGCTATCCTGACTGAAGCCTCTGATGTATTTCCCAGCTCTGTGCATCCTACGTTTCTCTTTGCAACACTTGCTTGTGTCTCCAAACCCTTCCCAGTTATTGATGTACATGTGATTGCTATCACTGCGGTCGTGCTGTGAAGCCAGTTCCCATGTGGGATCAGTGACATCCCTCTGAGCGCTCAGCCAGGACCCTTGGCGTCGTGTCTGACTGGGACAGTGGCACCTACAACACCATTGCACTCCCTGAGTCAGCCTGGAGGGCTCCTTGAGCCCCTGACCTTCTGGAGCAGAGTTGGGAATGCAAATGACTGAGCCCTAACTTTAATCCTATACCTTGATAAGTCCTTAAACTGCTCTGGGTTGACAGAAACTGGTTCGGGAAAAAAAACCCTTGAGATTTGGGTAGAAAGGCTGTACATAGATAAGGTAGAGGAACAGAATTAGGCCATCTGCTCTGCCATTCGATCAACCCCACTCTCCTGCCTTCCCCCTTGACCCTCTGACCAATCAACATCTTATCTATGTCAATGACTTGGTCTCTACAGCTTTTTTTGCAGTGATGACTTCCACAGATTCCCCACCCTCCGGCTGAAGAAATTCCTCCTCATCTCGGTTCCAAAGGGTCTTCCCTTCACTCTGAGGCTGTGCCCTTGAGTCCTAGTCCCTCTGACCGCGGAAACATCATCTCCACGTCAACTCTATCCAGGCACTCCAACCACAACGCCATAAACAAACACATAGATCTCGATGCCATCTATCAACCCCTCAGAAAACGAACAGGAAATGACATCAACACAAACCCCAGGAACCCCATCCAGGAGGAAGATATAAATAGAAAGCAGGAGACAGCAGCTTCGCTTCACTTGGAGGTCGCCACTGATGATGTTACCGAGCCAGGTGATGAAACGTCTGGATATCAAACCTACAGCTCAGTGAGCAAACCTACACCCTAAGCCCCCCCTCTATCCAGACCTCTCAGTATTCTATAAGTTTCAATCAGATTCTCCCCATCAACCTTGCTAGCCATGAACAGCTATTCACTCTCCCAGCTACGTACAGAGCCAGAGTCCTCAACTGCTCCCCATATGACACGCCCTCCATTCCTGGGGTCATTCCTGTAAAAACTAAAAGACCCACAGGTGCTGTATATCAGCAAGAAAATCTCAGCAGGTCTGGCAGCACCTGTGGAGAGAAATCAGAGTTAAGTAGGAAAATGTCAATTTATATCCAAAAGCGAGGGCGGTCGGAGGGGGTAAGGAGTGAATGATAGTTAAGAATAAAGCCCAAAGAGAGAGAAGAACAGCTGGACAGACAATGGAGTGGATAACTATGTAGTTGGGAGAGTGAATAGTTGTTAGTGGCTAACAATAGATAATGTGTAATGGTCGAGTACTTGATAAAAAGGCCTGATCTGTGGGGCTTGGGGTAGGGAGATGGGAGAGATCAAGCCCTGAGGTTATTGAGTCCAGGAGGCTGCAGGGTCCCCACGGTGGAAAATGAGGTGCTGTTCTTCCAGCTTGTGCTGAGCTTCACTGGAACACTGCAGCCTGAGACTGAGATGTCTCCCTCTCCATCCCCTCACTATCCCGTTCCCTGCTTCCCACAGCACTCCCTCACCACTCCCCTTGCCAACTCCCTCACTGAGACATTCACCCATCCCGTTACCTTCCCACATACCTGCACACTCCCCTCCCCTCCGCACTCCCCTCGCCCCTCAGCACACCCCTCCCCTCAGCACTCCCCTCCCCTCCGCACTCCCCTCGCCCCTCAGCACTC
>NW_025211734.1:23553-24681 GCF_004010195.1 Chiloscyllium plagiosum
ACTGTCAGAGGGTCAGTACTGAGGGAGTGATGCACTGTCCGAGGGTCAGTACTGAGGGAGTGCCGCACTGTCAGAGGGTCAGTACTGAGGGAGTGCCGCACTGTTGGAGGCTCAGTACTGAGGGAGTGCTGCACTGTCAGAGGGTCAGTACTGAGGGAGTGCTGCACTGTCAGACGGTCAGTACTGAGGGAGTGCTGCACTGTCAGAGGGTCAGTACTGAGGGAGTGCCGCACTGTCAGACAGATGTTACAGAGAATTTATGAAACTAAAGCACTACCTACTCTATCATTATTTATTGGAAGAGCAAGGGATCCCAGCCAATACATCTCCCTCATACAGATTCATTTCTGGGCACCTTATCGGGTCATTATCAGGTTTTCATTTGGGGGATGTTGCTGTGCACAAAAATAACAATGACAATAGGTACTACAGTGGACATCTGTGTCGATGAGACATTTTGGGATTTGAGAATGGTTATATATAAATGTGCTCAAATACAAGTAGAACACTGCGATGCTGGAAATCTGAAAATTGAAAGGAAAGTACTGGAAGAACTGAACACGTCTGGCAGCCCCTGTAGAGAGAGTATCAGTGTGAATATTTTCGGTCCAGTTTGACTCGTATTCTGTGAGAGTAATGCCAGCTACTGGAGGAGGGTCAGTATGGGCATGAGCTGGGTGGCAATCTCTTCACAGTGACCCTAAAGGTACAAGTGACCCTGGGATCCTGACCCAGTGGATGTGTTCAGCCATCTACTGGGGATTGGGTGGGATCGTGCTAATGTCATTCCAATGTAAACTAAACTCCGTGCCCCCCTGACCCCGCTACTCCCTTGGGGGTTCTAATCCCATCGTGGCAGATGGTGCAATTTGAATTCAATAAAAACAAACCTGGATTTAAAAGCCAATCTAATGACGACCATTGGTTGTAAAAATCCATTTTTACTCACGTCCTTTAGGCAAGGAAATCTGCCATCCTTTCCTGGTCTGGCCTACATGTGACTCCAGACCCACAGCAATGGGGTTTACTCCTTACTGTCCATTGGGCAATGAGGGGAGGGTAATAAATGCTCACATCCTGTGAGAGTATTTTTTTAAAAATCTGCAGGTCCTTATACAGGCTCCTCGT
>NW_025211735.1:0-24681 GCF_004010195.1 Chiloscyllium plagiosum
TTCATTTTCTGAGGGGTTGATAGATGGTGTCTAGATCTATGTGTTTGTTTATGGGGTTGTGGTTGGAGTGCCAGGCCTCTAGGAATTCTCTGGCATGTCTTTGCTTAGCCTGTCCTAGGATAGATGTGTTGTCCCAGTCGAAATAGTGGGTTTTTTTCTCCGTGTGTAGGGCTACGAGGGAGAGAGGGTCGTGTCTTTTTGTGGCCAACTTTCTTCCTGTTTGTCCTACGTAGTGTTTGTGGCAGTCCTTGCATGGAATTTTGTAGATGACGTTGGTTTTGTGCATGGGTTGTACTAGGTCTTTTAAGTTTGTTAATTTTTTGTTTGAGAGTGTTAGTGGGTTTGTGTGCTACTAGGATTCCAAGGGGTCTTAGTAGTCTGGCTGTCATTTCTGAAGCCCTGAAAAAGGGCTCATGCCCGAAACGTCGATTCTCCTGCTCTCTAGATTTAGTATGGGGTTGGGTTTACCTTTGGACTGATTGCATCAGAGGTTGTAGCTCCCTCTCGAAACTGGTCTCTAAACTATCAGACAGACAGTTGCACCTACTCTGAGCCGAAAGAGGGAAGGAAACAAACTGAACACACAAGAAAAGAAAGCCCCAGAAAACCTCAAAAAAGACAAAAACATCGTTATATTACCTGCAGACAAAGGTTGGCTCACAGTCATCCTGAACAGAAGGGACTACATAGAAAAAGCCAATGCACTACTCGCAGACACCAACACCTACCAAAGGGTGGCGCTAGACCCAACCCCCACAACTAGGAAACAAAACTACGTATCTCCTAAGAAAATTACAGAATTCCGGACAATTAAACAAGACGGAATTCCAGAAAATGAAACCCGACGGGACCAACACCGCACGATTCTACGGACTACCAAAAATCAATAAACCAGGAGCCCCCCTCAGACCTAGAGTCTCACTACCCGGAACACCAACTTACAGACTGGCCAAAGAACTACACGCAAGACTGAAATACCTGGTAGAAGAGTCACAGCACTCCATCCACTCCACCCAGGAATTCCTAAAAAGCATCAAAAACACCAAAATAGAGGAAGACGAAACAATGATCTCATTCAACATAACAGCACTGTTCACCTCCCTCAACATCGACCAAGCAAAGGAAACACTCACCACACTTTTAGAAGAGACCATCTCACACACACAACAACCACCATCAATCACATTACCAACAAAAACATCATGAAGCTAATGGACCTGTGCCTCACCATCCACTTCACTTTCTACAACATAGTCTACAAACAAACCAACGGCACACCCACGGGATCTCCACTATCAGGATTCATAGCAGAAGCGGTAATGCAAAGGCTAGAACAAACAGCCCTACCAATCATCAAACCAAAAATCTGGGTTCACTACGTAGATGACACCTTTGTCATCACAAAACAAAACAAGATAGAAGAGACATTTGACATCATCAACAACACCCTCACAGGAAGTTCACCAAGGAGGCAGAAACCGACAACAAACTCGCGTTTCTGGACGTCACAGTAAAAAGAAAGGACAAGGGAGAATTACAAACCTGCGTATACAGAAAACCGACAAACACTGACCAAATACTCAACTACACCAACAACCATTCCAACACACACAAACAAAGCTGTATCAGAACACTATTCCAATGAGCCACCACACATTGCAGCACAGACGAACTTCGAAAAACAGAGGAGAACCACCTTTACGACGTATTCAAGAAGAACGGATACTCAGAAAACACAGGGCGCAGATTCCTCAAGAACAAACCACGACAAGCAGACAAAACACAGCCAGAAACCCTAACTACCTTACCATACATCAAAGAAGTTTCAGAAATGACAGCCAGACTACTGAGACCCCTCGGAATCCTAGTAGCACACAAACACACCAACACTCAAACAAAAACTAACAAACTTAAAAGCAACCACCCCAACACACACAAAAGAAGTTGCACCAAGACACTATTCAAAAGAGCCACAATACACTGCAGTACACCAGAACTGCAAAAAGAGGAAGAAGAACACCTATACAATGCATTCGCCAAAAACGGATACCCCCGCAATTTCATCAACAAATGCCTAAGGAAAGACAACAGAACGAGGACATGCCACAACCCAAAGGACTAGCCACACTACCATACATCAAGAGCATTTCCGAACTGACAGCCAGACTACTGCGACCACTAGGACTCATAACAGCACACAAACCAACAGCCACTCTCAGACAACAACTCACCAGAACGAAGGACCCGATACCCAGCATGAGCAAAACCAATGTAGTGTACAAAATCCTATGCAAGGACTGTACAATACACTACATAGGACAAACAGGAAGACAGCTAACAATCCGCATCCATGAACACCAACTAGCCACGAAACAACACGACCAGCTATCCTTAGTAGCCACACACGCAGATGATAAGCAACATGAATTCGACTGGGACAACACTACTATTATAGGACAAGCCAAACAGAGAACAGCCAGGGAATTCCTAGAGGCATGGCATTCATCCACAGATTCAATCAATAAGCACATCGATCTGGACCCAATATACCAACCACTGCAACGGACAGCTGGAACTGACAACCGGAAGCGGCAGATTCAAACCACTACAAATGCCGGAGGAAGGATCACAGAAGCGCTTCACAGGAGGCTCCCAAGCACTAAGGATGTCACCTAGAGAGGGGACGAAACATCTGCAATACAAATTTAGAGGGTTATGCCTGTAAGGATGTTGCTTAATCAGAACAGCATCTCCTATATCTACATCATGCATAAATAGGCTAATACTTCCCAGCTTATTTCCACATATCTCCCCGTGCAATAGAAATAACTCTTTCATGTCATTTTGAGATTTCTCTGGAAGGTAACTCAATAATTTATCCCAATCTTTGATAACTTCCTCATTGTCCAATTTAATTTGTGGAATGTCCAATTCAGAATCTACTTGGTTCTTCCCTCTGTGTTGTAACCAATAACACAGTCTCCTTTTGCTTTCATTCTCTATCAAAATAGGGAGCATATTCACATGATACACTGGAGTCCTTATCAAAAAGTTCATCTCACTCACTCTCTTTTCAACTTGATAAGGTCCACTAAATTTTGCTTCTAAAGATTCACCTATCACTGGAAGTAATATTAACAAATTATCTCAGATAGCAAAATTGTGAGTTTTTGAATTCTTGCCTGCTTCTTGCTTCATTGTATGCTGTGATACTTTGAAATGTTGTCTAGCCAATTCTCCCACTCTATTTAATCATTTCTGAAAACCTGACACAGACTCTAAATATGTGGTGTCTAAATTCTGATTTTCCAACTTTTCCTTCATCAAGTTTAGCAGTCTTCTCACTTCATGACCAAAAACTAATTCAAATGGATTGAATTTTGATTGATTCATTTGGTGCATCTCTGATCACAAAAAGAACAAATGGAATTCCTTTAGCCCAATCATCTGGATAGTCTTGACTATAAAGTCCTCGACGTGGTCTTTAATGTCTGATACCACCTTTCTAGCATTCCTTGCAACTCTGGGTGGTACGCAGTAGATTTGAATTGTTTTATTCCTAAGCTGTCCATAACTGCCTTGAATAATTTTGTTGTGAAGCTTGCCTTGTCTGGATCTGATTGTATCTCTGTGGGTAGTCCATATCTAGTGAAATATTTGGCTAACTCCTCTACAATCCTTTGAGCTGGGATATTGCCATAATGGAATAGCAATTAATGTAAATCTAATGGACACATCCATTATTGTTAACAAGTACTGATTCTCACTTTTTGTTTCAGGTAGGGTCCTACGCAACTAATTAAGACTTATGTCAAAAGTTCCTCAAATGTAGGAATAGGTATTAAAGGTGCGGGTTTTATGACTGCCTGTGACTTTCCAATTACTTGACATATATGACATGTCTGGCAAAATTCAACTATATCCTTGTGCAGTCCAGACCAGTAAAAATGTTTTTGTATTTCAGCTAGAGTTTTTCTCACCCATAAATGATCCTGTACTGGTAGTTTGTGCGCCATGTGCAACACCTCCTTTCTATAACACACTGGCAATATGACTTGATGTTTTTCTGCCCATTTCTCAGATGCCTGAATATGTGACGGTCCCCATTTCCTCATTAAGACAGGATTCTTATGATAGAAGCATTCCAGAATACATCTAGATTCTTCTTTCAGTATGCTTTTTGATAGAATTGGTTTAGTTTCTCATCTTTCTGCCATAACTCAGTTAATTTCTCTGAATGAAAGATGTCTGCTTTGTCATCTATCTGCTCCTTGTTTATGCTAACCATCTGATCAAACAGGATCTCTGATAATTCCACTTCAACTTTTTGTCTGTACCCTTTGATCTTTCCTGTTGCAACTAGTGACTTTGTGACCTTGTTACCACACAGTCCAGAAAAAAATCCCAGGATACATGTAGTGCAATAGCTTAGTTGCCTGAGTTTCAACTAGCTTTTCATCTACAGTAGGCAGCACTCCTAGTTGTGAACTAGCTATATTGTTAGCAAGGACAACTTGTATTCCTGAAGCTGAGAGTTTGTCCATTTTTCTTACCAATACTTCTCCACTATTCACTGGACTTTCTAACCTCACTTTACACAAGTGAATGCTTCTTGACTCACTGTGATTCCCGTTACTAACACCTTCTCTGGCTATAGTCTTTTAGAGTACATATCTCCTCATCTTTCAACATCAAAGATTGAGACGAGAATTGTATTTTTGAGAGAAGAAGGTTAAAAGAATGATGAAGGTAAGCTTATGGACAGTCAAGGATAGTAGTGGGAAGTTGTGGGAATAGAGTCCAAGGAGATAGGAGAGGCACGAAATGAATATTTTTCGTCAGTATTCACACTGGAAAAAGTCAAATGTTGTTGACGAGAATACTGACATACAGGCTATTAGACTCGATGGGATTGAGGTTCATAAGAAGGGTGTGTTAGCAATTCTGGAAAGTGTGAAAATAGATAAGTCCCCTGGGCTGGATGGGATTTATCCTAGGATTCCCTGGGAAGCTAGGGAGGAGATTACAGAGCCTTTGACTTTGATCTTTATGACATAATTGTCTACAGGAATAGTGGCGGAAGACTGGAGGATAGCATATGTTGTTCGCTTATTCAAGAAGGGAAGTAAAGAAGACAATCCTGGTAATTATAGACCAGTGAGCCTTGCTTCTGTTGTGGGCAAAGTTTTGGAAAGGATTATAAGTGATTGGATTTATCATCATCTAGAAAGGAATAATTTGATTAGGGATAGTTAACATGGTTTTGTGAAGGGTATGTCTTGCCTACCCTTGATTTCAGTAAAGTATTTGATAAGGTTCCCCACGGCAGGTTATTGCAGAAACTACAGAGGCATGGGATTGAGGCTTATTTAGCATTTTGGATCAGAAATTGGCTAGCTTTAAGAAGACAGAGGATGATGGTTGATGGTAAGTGAACTCATCCTGGAGTTCAGTTACTAGTGGTGTACTGCAAGGATCTGTTTTGGGTCCACTGCTGTTTGTCATTTTTATAAATGACCTGGATGAGGATGTAGAAGGATGGGTTAGTAAATTTGCAGATGACACTAAAGTCGGTGGAATCGTGGACAACGCAGAAGGACGTTGCAGGTTACAGGGGACATAGATAAGCTGCAGAGCTGGGCTGAGAGGTGACAAATGGAGTTTAATGGGGAAAAGTGTGAGGTGATTCACTTTGGGTGGAATGCAGAGTACTGGGCTAATGGTAAGATTCTTGGTAGTGTGGATGAGCAGAGAAATCTTGGTGTCTATGTGCATAGATCGCTGAAAGTTGCCACCCAGATTGATCAGGTTGTTAAGAAGGCTTACGGTGTTTTAGCTTTTATTGGTAGAGGGATTGGGTTTTGGAGCCATGAGGTCATGCTGCAGCTGCACAAATCTCTGCTATGGCCGCACTTGGGGTACTACGTACAGTTCTGGTCTCTGCATTATAGGAAAGATGTGGAAGCATTGGTGAGTGTGCAGCGAAGATTTACAGGATGTTGCTTGGTATGGAGGGAAGGTCTTATGCAGAAAGGCAGAGGAACTTGAGGCTGTTTTCGTGACAGAGAAAGTTAAGAGGTGACTTAATTGAGGCAAACAAGATGATCAGAGGATTCAATAGGGTGGACAGTGAGAGGCTTTTTCCTCAGATGGTGATGGCTAGCACGAGGGGACATGGCTTTAAATTGAGGGACAGATGTCAGAGGTCGGTTCTTTACTCAGAGTAGTAAGGGTGTGGAATGCCCTGCCTGCAAACAGTAGTTGACTTGCCAACATTAAAGGCATTTAAATGGTCATTGGATAAATATATGGAATGATAATGGAATAGTGTAAGTTAGATGGGCTTCAGATTGGTTTCACAGGTCAGTGCAACATTGAAGGCTATAATGTTCTATGTTCATGTGCTGCTCCTGGCCTATGTGAGTAAACGGTTTAAGAAGATCTGGCATTTCCTCCTTAACCAATCTCCAACCAGGTTCCACATTGTGGTGCAGCTTTCTAGCCTCACTGTGCTCTCCATTACAACGCCAACAAAATTCACTGGCTTATCCTGTTTTCCTACACCTGAATTCCCAGTAGTTTTCCTAACCCACCAACACTGTGATTTTATGTGGCCTACTTTATTGCAGTGAAAACACCAGAGCATTTTAGTTTCTCCTTCCGCTTTAAGGGTTTCCTTTTTACCCTTATCCTTATGATTATCTTTATGATTTTCTCCAAGTTCTACCCTTCCCTTACCATGTGGGGATTTCTGTTTTCCCCAATTTCTATCCTTCACGGATTGAAATTGATTTTGGAAGCCAAACTTTGATTTATGGACCATCTTATAGTCATCAGCCATTTCAATTGCTAACCTTGTCATTTTAACTCTGTGCTCTTCCACACGAGTTCTCACTATCTCAGGAAGTGAATTTTTGAACTTCTGTCTCAATCACAACTTCTTAAGTTCATGTTCTCTCTCTTTGTTCCTTTCCTCGCTCTCCTTTTTGTTCTGTTAAAATGATTTGTTCTTTTCTCTTTCCTTTGCTTTTAATAGTAATTCAAACAATTTCATTTCTTTTTCTCTTTCTTTATCTGTTGCTTCTAACTCAAGCTGCTTCATTTTCAACTGAATTTTAGCCATCTCCAAAGATTCTGATGGCACTTTCAGCAAATTTAAATGCTGAGCTACTGCTGTAATTATCTCTCCTTTCCTCAGAGAAGGAAGTAGCTCCAACTCCAGTTTGTCTGCTAAATGCAGCAGCTTGGCCTTAATCACCTTTTCTATAAAACCCCCAAAGTCACTTCTTCCAACCGCAGAAAACTCTTAATGACTGTAAGAGACATTGCTATCCCAAAAACACTGTTTAAACCAACCAAAGTCAATACCCAGAACAAAAGACACTAACACCTACCACCTTTGAGTCCAACAGCCCTCATCCCAAAATGGAACTATAGAACAAATCCTGCAAAGAGCCCCCAGTCTGTTATGGACAAGACCAGACCCCCTCACTTCAAGAAGGTAACCCATACCCTTACTTTTCTAGGTGTTTTGAGCAAGTGTAGAGTGGATATTCCATGAGTGATGCAGATGGCCTAACCACTTAGTTTTAAACAAAACAGAATTTATTTGCAAGATTACACAAGAGAACAGAATATAGAATAACTTAACTACTTAAAACCCAACAAACTAACCCAACTTACTGTTCCAAACTCCTGTCACAATCCCCATAAGCAAAAAAAGCTAAAATCAAACACAGGATCTTACTAGAGCTGGATATGGCAGGGAGCTGCTTCAAAAAACTGACAAACAGCCAGACTGCTGAAAACCAAACCAAACCAGAGAAACGCTGAGCTGGCAGAACTGGCCAGTCCCCTTTCATTGTACAAGTGTTTGTTTAAACACTTAAAAGCTTGGTCAAGTAGGTAAACCCAGACAACGGAATCTATACTTTTACAATCGCTGAATAAAAGACCCAGTACAACATAACCTTGTTAAAGGAGCACCAGCATCACAAATGTGCTGTACAGACATGACATAAGGTTGTTGGCTGTGTTCAGAAGTCAATGGGGAATACCTTAGTGTATTACTTGCAAGCAATTAAAATGTCTTTTTTTAACTGTAACAGTCTTAAAACCGGAAGTGTTGTTGTTGTGCCACTCCCTTGTGTCAGCCAACTGAAATATTTCCATCTTTTTAAGTTATTAGTTTTTACCGGGATTGCAACAATATGTGAATGCAAATCTTGCTTCATAAATTAATTGGATTTTCAGAGTTTGGGAAGTGGAAGGATTGGAGAATACCACTTCTCTCCAGTACAGATGCTGTTATGAATATAGCAAACGCTGGAGATCTGAAATGAAAACAGAAAGAATTGGAAAAACCACATTCCGAGCACTTAATCCAAGCTGTCAACATCCTTTTTCTCCCAACACTCGAACCAACTCCCACGATAGAATAAGTGCCGTCCCCTGCACACTTCACCTCTGGTGAAGAGCCATCAAAGTCGAAATGTTAGCTTGTTCTCTCTCCATGGATGCTGCCTGACCCGCTGTAATCTCCAGTACGTTTTTTTTAAATGTTTTCGGTTGATAATACTAAGCCTGTCAGACAGTAAATCGTGTCTTCTTCTTTACAAATGCTACCTTACCCGCTAAGACCCTACGGAACACTTTAAATTAAAAAACTCTTGCTAATTCCCTTAAATATACTTTTTTTAATTTTAGAGACCTTCCAACAAAACTTACCTATGTAAGAATAAGTCCAATCATTGAAAATCGGGAATGGGCTTAAGGTGTCCAGGCACATCCATCCTGCCTTGTTGAATTTGTCTTTTTTTTTTGGCTTATCACTTTTTAGCAAAGACAATCCATTCAGCTGACGGCCAGAGTGTGCAATATTCGCTCTACTTTCAATTTGACCGGAGGTCAACGCTACACTTATTCAAGAGGCACGTGTTGGTCCCACACCCATCGCTTTGGTGAAAATGTTTTTTTTTCTCGAAGTGTCAATAACTGGGCTCTCCGCCGCTCCTAGCAACTCACTCGGTTACTACAAACAATAGAATTTGGAGTCCTCGGGACATGAGGATAGAACGCGGCATCGAGGAAGAAGCCTCTAGGAGATGATTCATTTCAAATTGCCTTCCCCTGGGCTCTGCTTTCTCGACGTTACCTTCTTTTAAGAAGATGGAAGCTCGTCGGTGTATTTCCCCAACAGAGAATGCTGGAGAAACTCAGTAGGCTGGTAACAGCTGTGGAGAGAGAAGCAAAATTACGTTTCGACTCTGGTGTGATTTCTACTTAATCTGTTTCCTTGTTTTGCTTCGCAGGCAAGCTTTCAGAGTTAGCACTCAGGAAGGAGATCGGGACTTTAAGATTATTCAACTTTTGTTTAGGTTGGAAAATGTGCTCCACGTGTTCCTTGAAATGTTTAAACAGACTGCCCATCTAACGCAGTTTGTGCTCCTCATTTCTCGAGCCACCCGAGCAGATTTATTTTTAAAATTACAGTCAAAATAAAAACAAACAACGGATAAAGTGAGCGTAATATTCTGCTGTTCTAAGTTTAACCAATATTATCTACTCGGATGAAAGGACAAGGACTGCCTGACACTTGATGGTTGTTTATATTGAGCATTCTCTCTGCATCTCTGTCTGCCCTCATCAAGTGCAAATGGCATATCTTTCTCCTCCAATGCAATGTCTCAACAGCCTCTAACATTTTTCACTTTTACCACATGGAAATTACTGGGCATTTAGAGTCATGGAGTTGTACAGCACAGAAACAGACCCTTCAGTCCAACTCATCATGCCATTTAGATATCCTAAATTAATCTATCCCATTTGCCAGCATTTAGTTCATACCCTTCTAAACCTTTCTTATTCATGTACCCATTAAGATGCCTTTTAAATGTTGTAATTGTACCAGACTCGACCATTTCTTCTGGCAGCTCATTCCATACATGCACCACCCTCTGCATTAAAAAGCTGTCCCTTATGTCCCTTTTAAATCTTTCTCCTCTCACCTTAAACCTATGCCCTCTAGTTTTGGAATCCCCCACCCCAGAGAAAAGACCGTGGCTATTCACCCTATCTATGCCCCTTATGATTTTATAAACCTCTATAAGGTCACCCCTCAGCCTCTGACACTCCTGGGAAAATAGCCCCAGCCTATTCAGCCTCTCCCTATAGCTCAAATCCTGGCAACATCTTTGTAAATCTCTTCGGAACCCTTTCAAATTTCACAAAATCGTTCCGATAGCATGGAGACCAGAATTGCACGCAGTATTCCAAAAGTGACCTAACCAATGTCCTCTACAGCCGCAACATGACCTCTCAACTCCTTTACTCAATGCATTGACCAAATGTCTTCTTCATATCAAAAACAGAAGTTGCTGGAAAAGCTCAGCAGGTCTGGCAGCATCTGCGAAGAGACATCAGAATTATCATTTCAGGTCCGATCACCCTTGCAGAGGGTTTCTCTTCACAGATGCTGCCAGACCTGCTGAGCTTTTCCAGCAACTTCTGCTTTTGTTTCTGATTTACAGCATCCACAGTCCTTTCGGCTTTCTTCACTATCCTATCTACCTGGCACTCCACTTTCAAGGAACCATGAACCTGCACTCTTGAGGTCTCTTTTGTTCAGCAACACTCCCCAGGACCTTATGATTAAGTGTATAAGTCCTGCCCTGATTTGCCTTTCCAAAATGCGGCACCTTACATTTATCTAAATTAAAAACCATCTGCCACTCCTTGACCCATTGCCCATGTGATCAGGTTCCCATTGTACTCTGAGGTAACCTTCTTCGCTATCCTGTACACCTCCAATTTTGGTGTCATCTGCCAACTTATTAACCATACCTCTTATATTTACATCCAAGTCATTTATATAAATGACAAAAAGCAGTAGACTCAGCACCAATTCTTGTGGCACCCCACTGGTCACAGGTCTCCAGTCTGAAAAGCAATCCTCCACCACCACCCTCTGTCTTCTACCTTCAAGCCAGTTCTGTATCAAATGACTAGTTCTACCTGTATTCTGTGTGATCTAACCTTGCTAATCAGTCTGCTATGAGGAACCTTGTGAAATGAAGTCCATACAGATCACATGCACTGCTCTGCCCTCTCTGTTACTCCTACAAAAAACTCAGTCGAGTTAGTGAGACACAATTTCCCATGCAAAGCCATGTTAATGATCCCTAATCAGTCTTGTTCAATTAAGTTGCTTCCACAAGTCAAGGCAGACAGTAGAATCTTGTCTATAATACAAAATTTCATTGAAACTTTATCCTCTTCAATCTGGCTCTTTGAAACAAATGAAATTATCAATCCTGTGTTCATCCTACAGATAAAATCTTCCTTCAGTTAGGAACCAACAGTTCTGATTATTGCAGGGAGTGTTACAAACATGCGCCAGTTCCATGTCAAATACTAAATGTGCAATCGGACCTTAAAGATCCACAAACTTCATGAATAAAACAAGTCGAGCACCATAATGTGAAAAGAAAATTTGACTCCATGTCCCAACTACTATCTGTGGCTCCCACATTAAAGACCTTGATAGAATCTGTAATACTCTGTAATATTCCCTATAATACATCCTGTAAAGGGCAGCATGGTGGCTCAATGACCAGCACTGCTGCCTCACAACTGAGGGACCCGGATTTGGATGCCAGCTTTAGGTGAGTGCCTGTGTAGAGCTATCATATTCTCCCTGTGTCTGTGTTGGTTTCCGCCAGGTGCTATGGTTTTCTTCACAATCCAAAAATGTACAGGTTAGGTGAATTGGCCGTGCTAAATCACCCATAGTATTCAGGGATGTGTAGGTTAGGTACGGTAGGGTAGGGGGATGGGTCTGGGTGGGATACCCTTCAGAGGGTTGGTGTGGACTTGTTGGGCCAAACAGCCTGTTTCCCCTCTGTAGGGATTGTATTCTATGAATTTGTGATATTCATTTATGATGTTGATGAGAATGTGATTTTGGATGCTAAGTAAGTTTGTGAATGATACAAAAATTGAGTGGGGTGGTTGACAGTGAGGGGGAGGAAAGTGTTAAGATAAAGAAGGATACAAATAGATTGTCAAATTGACAGATCAGTGGCTGGTGGAATTTAACCCTGGTAAATATGAGATGATACACTTTGGAAGAAGTAACGAGAAAGAAGAACTCAAATTATGTAGAGAGGATGGATAAGCTCAGGTTGCTTGCTTTGGAACTAAGAAGGTTTAAAGGACCTAATACAGGTGTATGCAATTATGACTGCAATGGACAAGTCCAATACAAGTCAGCTTTTCCCTTTAATCAAAGGGACAGGAAGAAGGCAGAGATACACTTTTAAAGAGAAAAGCAGAAGCTTGAGAAAGGGTTTGAGGAATTTGTCTTTTAGCCAGAGAGTGGTGAGGTCAGGATTACACTGCGGAAGAGGATAGTTGAGGCGGGTAATCTCACAACCGGGCAGCAGTACTGCATGATTGTGTGACTGGAAGTGTTCCTTCATCCTCTGTTTAACTGCTTTAACTGCCCTGTTTAACTGCTGCAAAACAATTGTTAGCACAGACGCAGCGGTCTACAGCGAATATATTTGACGATCCTCACTCCACTCAGGCATAACCACATAAGTTCTCACACTATAACAAGATCTCCCTCCCGCCTCCACCAGGGAGAACGGAGTTGAAGCGCGTCTCGTCTCAGCCAGTGCCCGGGACACGCCCACCAGACCGACCACGCCCGTCACACGGGACACGCCTGCCAGACCGACCACACCCGTCACACGGGACACGCCCACCAGACCGACCACGCGTCACACCGGACACGCCTGCCAGACCGACCACACCCGTCACACGGGACACGCCCACCAGACCGACCACGCCCGTCACACCGGACACGCCTGCCCACCCATGACAATGCTCCTCACGCTTTCACCGCACCGCTACCCCTGCCCCAACACACCCTCCCATCATTCCGCCACTGCCCGCCTCCTCAGGACGAGGCCACGCCCACCCCTTCTTCACCGCCTCCCGTTGCCAAGTAACGTCCCAAAGTTCACCGACACCTCAATTACGTCAGAAGCCGGGAACCTTCAACAAAACAAGGGGGTGGTGGAAAATGATCCCCTCCTCGCGAAACCGATTAAAACACATGCTGCCGTAAAGTGTAACCCGTCCATCAAGTTCTGTAGGCATGGGGAACAGTAAAGACCTGATAACTATCTCAGAATCTACATTTCCCCCCCATCCCCGACAAAGGTTAAAGTGGGCTGAGCCGCAATACCCCTTTCCTCTTCCCCCTGAGCTGCTTTTGGATTATGATTGGATAAAGTCCGACCTAGGCCAGTTTCGATTGGTGTATTAGACGTGAGCCGTGATTGGCCGTGAGTATTGACATCACGGAAAAGTGATTGGTTGATGATGTCAGTACCGGGCTGGTAATTGGCTGAAGACGTCAGTACCGGGTACATCGCTGGTCGAGGGCGTCAGGGCCGGGGTGATGATTGGCTAATGTGGTCATTGCCGGACGGATGATTGGTTGATGGGACCAGTGACGAGCTGGTGATTGGTTGATGGGTTCAGTGCCGGACTGGTGATTGGTTGGTGTGCGCCGGTGCGGGTGGGGACGGAGGCAGGCTGGCCGGCCGCAGTTTACCGGGAGAGGGCCGTCGGAGGGAGGAGGGCAAAGGCAGAGAGTAGACGGTGCGCCTTCTCTGCTACCGCCAAGTGGAGCTCGCGGTCAAGCCGGGACACGGCCGCGTTTCTTTTGTTGCTGTGAATGTGGGATCGTTGAGGTCGGTCACCGCGAACTGAGTGGCTTTTCCGCGGCTTGATTTGTTGTCGCTATGTCCACCCCGGCGAGGCGGCGGCTGATGAGGGACTTCAAAAGGTGAACACACACACATACAAATATACCAAAAGGATCGGCCCGCGGGTGGGAGTTTGTCAAAGTGTCCAGCTCGTTGTTATTTAATTTGGGGGCTGTGTGTGCTAGGCCCGCCGTATCGACCAGGCCTGTGGTGTGGCCAAGGCTCAGTCAGGTAGCTCCTCTGCAGAGGTCGGTCAAAGTAAATGTTAAACCAGGCCCTCGGGACTGCTTGGGTTTGGAGTGCAGCAACCCTGAGAAGGTGCAGTGTGTCCGTCCATATGTCTATGGTAGTTTCGAGTGGTAGGGAAATACTGTGTGTGTGTCAATCAGCAAGCAATAACACTGCTGACTTTGTGTCCTGTTTACCCTGCCAATGTAAATCTCCCTCGAACACGAGGATAGGTCAAGCAAGTGCGAGGTTTGTGTATTAATTAATACAATACAGTACTTACTATTGATTTCGCAAATTAGTCCTTAAAATTGGAGCAATATTAGAAGCACTGTTGTAGTGCTTGTCACTTGGATGTTATTTTGGGGAATCTTAACACTTTAGTGCTTCATCTACCTCCCACCACCAATGCTTTCCCTTCCCCACACCCCCACCCTCAGGTGAATGACTCTACAGATGCTGTTAAAAATCACACAACACCAGGCTATAGTCCAACAGCTACTTGATGAAGGAGCAGCATTCCACATAAACGTTTTGGACTATATCTTGGTGTTCTGTGATTTTTAGCTTTGTCCACCCAGTCCAACACCGGCACTTCCACATCATGTCTACAGATGCCACCAACTCTGTTGCATTGTCTAGATTGACATCCCTCATGAATGAGCGCAAACAGTATGTGCTGGCACAGTGCTGCCTTGCACCTTTCAACCAAGGGTCACGAGCAATTCTGTGTTGTGACTTGAGATATCCTGAGATCATTAAGGATGCTATATAAATCCAGGGTTGTTCCAAACCAAATATTCTACCTGAGTAAGTGTAATTACACTCTTTCAGCACATTGCTGATCAGACTGGATAATGTATTCAATGATTCACACCAAAATTGTACTTTGTTAGTCACAGCTTTATAACTTCAATTGTCCACCAACCCAACTATTTATAACCATAAGTGCTTCACCTTGGTATCATTTAATTTGCCCACATTTGGAAATAAAACATTTGAATTGAATTGCTGTTTGTTTTCACAGTTTGTAGACACAGTGCATCCAACAGAGGTATTTAGAAATTGTGAATTGGAGGGTCAAGATGGCTGAAAGTTCTGTCCTGAGTGGAGTAGAGAAGGCGATATACAAGAGAAGCCAAATTATGGATGCGAGAGTGAATGTGAAGTCAGGGATTGTTGTAGAGAGTGTAAGATTACTGAGTGGTTTGTAGATGAGTCAGGATGTTAAATTATAACCTCTTGTGTTAGTTTAAGCAGCATGCTAAAGAATTAGAACTAATTTTTTCAGTCCTCTGAGCCTTGGATCATGTTTATCACAAGGATGCCAAAAAAAGTTAAATTGTATTTCACTTTTTGTCTTGGCTGAGGTGCATGTGCAGAAACTGTTCAAAAACTTTCATCTTTTGTGTCTGTCCTGTATTAAAGACATTGTTGAATCTGGAATTACTTTGTATGTTAAAAATGTTGTGTAACATATTTGTGAAAAGTCTTCTCATCAACTTATCCAAGGACTTTTGATGATTCCAAGACATGCATGGAGAATTTTTTTAAGATGCATATTCATTTATGATTAGTGTACACAAAGTATTGAAAGTGTAAGATATTGACAATGTAATCTATTCTGTTGTCCAGTTTCCAGATCTGCACTTCCATCAGATTTAACTGTCACCAAGATTAAACTTGGTTGACATTTGACATAACCAATTTTTTTTTGCTTGGTACTCTTTTATCAATCATTTTTCAACTGAGTGAAAACTATAAAATTGAACCTATGACCTTCTTTATGGTGCTGTCTTGTCCTTAGTCTACTGATGAGCATGTGTACTGACTTATTAATGGGGGGAAATGTCTGTAAATTAGTTAGCAGTTATTTTTAGAACTATTAAAAATGCCATAATTCAGAGATTAAGTTAAAAATCACACAATACCAGGTTATAATCTAACTGCTTTATTTGAAAGCACTAGCTCTCCACGTGTTGCTCTTTCATCAGGTGGTTGTGGAATATAAGATCGTAAGACACAGAATTTATAGTAAAAGTTTAGAGTGATGCACTCCAAATCATAATTCAGAGAGGTGTGTTAAAGCTACAGCTTGGTAGGTGGTAAGGTGTCGGTTTATGACTAAACAACTCTTTTGACCTTCTGGCCCCTCTTGGTCTCCAGAAGGTTTGGTGAGGAAATATTGAGGAAATAGTTATCACCAAGCAGTCTCTGATAGACAATAGCTCATGCAGACCACATTCTACCCAAACAGCTGCAACATGTCCAAGAAAGAGAATAAATACATGAAGGGTACTGTGTGTCTTCAGCAAAAGTTCTTTTTAGGGTCAGACTTAGGAATGTTATTGGAACAAAGATATATCAGAGTTGGAAGCATTAGAAAATCGAAATGCGAGGTCTTGCATTGCAAGAAGCCCATTGCAGTTTCTGATAGGGTGACAGTGTGGAGGAAAGCTTAACTATCAAACATAATTTGCAAAACATCCACCACACAAATATCTGAATGATGTTTTATGTACTTTTTATATGCAGCATTTTTTCCATCCTAACAAATATGTTGTGAAACTGGATGAAAGCAATTAAGAAATGTGATATTTACAGATAACACCAATTAAGCACATGAGATCAAGCAGCTAAGGTCTTGTCTCTCATTTAAAAAGAGGGTACTATCTCTTAACTCATTTAATCCCATGAGCCACCAAGCTATGCCTCTATTTATACTGTCCATTTTCTAAAAATAGCTTGTTTTAGAATCTATTTTAGAAGTATTATGAACATGGATGTTCCAGTAATTCCTGTCATGATGAGTTGGCTTCCACTTCTCTCTAGGTTTGAGAATTATATTGAAGACTACCTTAACCTTCACCACTTCAGTTAAATGATTTTTAGTTACATGACCAGCTTTTAGCTTTAATGGCGCAATCTGTCAAAATCTAGGATAGTTGTGTGGAATATAAGCAGTATTAGTTGGCTCTCCCTCAGGATTAGGTAGAGCAAGGCATTACTCTAATTTTTGGGGATTTGCTGCTGTTGAGGAATGAAAATATGAATGGCATCCACCCAAGTGGCTGCTTTGAGCATAATTCTTTGGCTGCCAGTAAGATCTGTTTTGCTTTCCCTAATTTGTTAAGAGTATCATATTCAAAATAACAATTATAATCTGAAAATCACAATTAGAGGGTGATTTTTAAATACAATGCTCAATTTGTGTGAAACTCATCTTGAAGTCATGTGCATACCCCCATCCCCTGGGAAATCTGTGTAATATCTTGTAATAGAAGTCCCACTGAGTGGAATTTTTTTTTATTATTCTGATTAACCTTACTACAGGTTATTATTGATGAATCAGAAATGTTAAGTTTGAGTTTTAAAATGTACTGTCTAACTAGGCTACAAGAGGATCCTCCAGCTGGTGTTAGTGGAGCACCTTCTGACAATAATATTATGTCCTGGAATGCAGTTATATTTGGGTGAGTAATGGAATGATGATGGGGATATATGTTGCTTTGGTTTAGTGCTAGTTAAGTGATGTGGCTAAACAAAAACCTCCAGCATTTCTCATATTTAAAGAACAGAACATAACTCAAGACCCCACCTATTTTGCTCTTAACTGTTAGAGAGGGACATTGTTCGTTTAAATGCTTTTTGGTAAACATTCATCTTAGTCAATTTACTCACTGACCTCTTTTCACCTATTTTTGTATATTCCCAATTAAAATTTAGCTGATTATTGTCAGGTGGGGGTGCAAAAAGTAAGCCCAACAACAAAATAATTCCTTAATTTAACCATGCAGTTTCTATGTATGTTACAAACCTTGCACAAAACAAGGCAATTCTTGAAGGTTACAACTCTGAATATATAAGAATGAATAATCATGCAGTAGGACACTTCAAGATTTTAAAATCCATCTTGAGGAAGTGTGGTGCAGTGGGTCATTTGTATTTTATTGTACTGCAGATATTGGATTCAAATTTACCTCCTGCTCATGCAATGAGATCTTGCTGTCCTGTAATAAAATGTAGAGCAATCATAGATGACTTTGTAGATGCAAGTCCACAGAACAGAGCTGCTCATAATTTTTTACCAATTTAGCGCTACCACCCAGAGGGATCTGTTAGTTGATCTATGAAATAGATCAACTAACAGATCATACCATGCTAAACTTTAAATACATTAGCATATCTTCTTTCTTAGAAAAAAAATTAGAAAGATAATGAGATTTTAATACATCAATGCCAAAATAAGTTTTGTATTTATACTGAATTCTTTAAGTATAAAAATAAAGAATAGTGAACTTGATAGCTAACACTTTTCATACATGGAAATATGTTCATGTTTTCTTTCTGATTTCATCCTCTGCTATTGCTGATTTTAAGACGGTCCAAAAAGCCATATATCAATTGTAAGCTTGTACAGTGATCTTCCAACTTCCCAGATATGTGCACATCTAACTTGAATACTTTAATTAGTGTGGTTAGTGAAGAAGATTGCCAACCTCAGCTGACATTTTTAATCCCCTCTTTCTAGCTAAAGAGTGCAGATCTCTTGGTACTTGCTTGTCCAAGCAGAATAAATTGTAGTCTATTAGGGATGCAATCCAGGCATGGCTACAGCTCAGATTTTGTTTCCAATGGTGAAAGAACAGTTCATGTCCCTCACAGCTGCCCACAAACCTCATCGGAGATTTCCTCTAAGCTTGTTTATTATCCAAGTGGCTACTCCTACAGGAGATGTGGTGTCTGCGACAAATAGCGCTGAGACTCACTGAAGAATCCTCACAGCATTTTCTTCAAAATTTCAAACACTAAACTACCTCAGGACTGAAACGTGACACTTGTAACATTTGATTTTTCAAGACCTGGAAAGTTTTCCAATACCGATCACAAGTACCCAATTAAATCTCATTCCTCAATGCTGTAGCCAAAATGTTTCCTGCAAATTTTAATATGGAAGTAGAGGGAAAGTTAATTATAAGAAATAGGTGTAGCTGAAGACCGTTCAGACTATCGATCATGCTCCCTCATTTGATAAGATCATGGCAGACCTTGTTGTGGCCTTAACTTCACTTTCCTCCCTCACCCAATTGCCTCAAATCCCTTGTAGATCAAAAGTCTATCTAACTTAGCCCTGAACACGTTATGAATTGTCCCAGCTTCCACGGTTCCCTGGGGATGAGAATTTCAAAGACTCTAAGAAAAAAAAATCCCTTCCATCTCATTGATGATGTTGGGGGGGGTTCCATTGTTTTTCAACTATGCTTCCAAGCTTTAAAATCTGTGGGCATTTACCCTCTCAAACCCCTTCAAAATGATCTTTTTCAAAGATAAAACTCCCACAACACCAGGTTATAGTCCAACAGGTTTATTTTGTGGCACTAGCTTTCGAAGCACTGATTCTTCAGGTGGCTCGTGAAGAAGCAGCAGTTCGAAAGCTAGTGCCTCCAAATAAACCTTTTGGACTATAATTTGGTGTTGTGATTTTTTTTAACTCTGTTCACCCTAGTCCAACACTGCCTCCTCTAACTCATTTTTCTAAACTGCAATGAATATAAGCTCGTCGTCTTCTGTTGACTTCTCCACCTCCTGATGCTGCCTGGCTTGCTGTGTTCTTCCAGCTTCCTGCCTGTCTACTTTGGATTCCAGCATCTGCAGGGCTTTTTGGCTCTAATGACTAAGCTCAGCTAGCTCAACCTTTCCTCATGATCCAACACTCTCACCCTAAAAATCAGCCCAGTGAACTTTCAGTGGCCTGCTTCCATGCACCCAGACTGACTTTAATTTTGTTCCCTCATGCCAATATCATTTCTTAATACAGCCTTGATATCATCCTGAACCAATACATCAATTCCACCTCCTGCTGCTGCTTGTCTGTGCTTTGGGAATAGTGAGTGCCCTTAGAAATTTCACTGTCCAGTCCTGGTCTCCCTGCAACCGTGTTTCAGTAATCCGCACCAGGTCGTACCCATTGGTATGGAGATAAAAGCAAGGAGAAAAAAACTGTATATGCCTCCAATTGTGGTCATTTTAAGACCTGTTTGGCTGAGCAATTCCTATTTTTATGCTGCATTTGCATTTTTAATTACTTGATATACTTGCATGCTGACCTGTTGTCATTCATGCCCAAGGATACCCTGATCCATGTCTACTGCAGAATTCTACAATCTGTCTCCATTTAAATAATAACCTGTTATGTTCTTCTTTCTGCCAAAATGGACAAGTTATACTTTTTCACATCGCACTCCCTCTGGCATTTGTTTTAACCCACTCACTAAACGCATCGATATCTCTTCAACACTTTGTATCGTACTCTCCAATTGCTTTCCTACTTATCTTTGTCCCATCAGCACTCATCTAGATTATAAATGAGTCTCAGTACTGACCCCTGTAACAGGAGTTTAAAGTTTGCCAACCCAAAAATGAACTATTTACACTGACTTTCTGTTAGCCAGTCATTTATCTATGCTGATATTTTATCCACAACACCATGAAATTGAATCCTGTCTGGAAATGTATTATGTGGCATCTTACTGCATTCCATTTAAAAATCCAAATTTACTACATCTGATGGTCCTACTTTATCCGTCCTACTTAGTACATCTTGAAAGAACTCTATTCAATTTGTTAAATCCTGTTTCCTTTTCACAAAATTATGTTGACTCTGCCTGATTGTATTCTGTGCTAAGTGTCCTGCTACTACAGAGGAATCTCGATTATCCAGCATTTGATTATTCGAATATCGGATTATCCGACAAGATTACAAGGTCCTGATGCTTTGCTAAACTGTTATCTGGTTTTTGATTAACCGCGCAAAATACTCCCAGCCTGTGTCCTTTGGATAATCAAGGTTCCTGTGTACATGTTTAATCACATATTCTAACATTTTCACAGTGACAGGTGTAAGACTAACTGGTCTTTGTTTTCCTGCTTTGTGTCCCTCTTGAATAGTAATGTTGCATTTGTAGTTTTCTAATCCATTGTGGTTCTTTTGGGGCCAAGTCTGTTGCCAAGGGTCCCCAATACCACATCCTCTGGGTGAACAGGGTATCCCCTGAGAGCAGCTACTAGATTAACGTATTGAACTCTGTGCGCACAATGGAAGTTCAGCACTGAAAACCTTACTGTTACCTTTGTGACAAATTCTAGGCCAATTTCTTTGTTCTTTATTGCAATGCGTGATGTAATTATTCAAAAATTGAGTGCTGTAGTATTTTAAAATTGTACAGATCCAGATTGTTCACAGATTATAGCAGACATTTTAAAAGGTTATTTTCAAAGTTTGCTGATAAATGACTAACATGGTAATTAATCATATTTGAACAGTTAAGGAAAATAGTAGTACAATTACTAAATTGTTCCAATCATCAATAGTGAGAGTTAACTTCTATAAAATTGGAGAATGTCTAAACTAAGGCAAATCTTAGTAAGAATGCAAAAACTGGCCTAGAAAAGAGGAGGAATATTTATAAATCTGTTCCAGTAAAGCTTTAACTATAATCATTCCTAGTAGATACTCCTTGGAGCCAATTCAGAATAGTTGTGGGATACTGATGTGGCCTCTGCTATCTAAGTAAGCTGCAGATGACTTGGTCAGTCTGTCACGGCATGTGGCAGAGCAATCTTAAGTTGCGCAAATTCGTCGTAATTTAAATACTAAATGTTAATGCACTGGTTTTAAAATTTGTATGCAAATTATATATTGGCTGCTTTTATTCTGCTGTTTAGAATGTACATTTATGTTGGTCCCTAATATGTTTCAGCGCTTCTAACGGTTTTTAATTACTTCTTGACTTTATCTGCTTCTAGACCAGAAGGAACACCTTTTGAAGATGGTAAGTTAGCATTGCTGAACGAAACTTACTGAATCGATCTTTTTTGTTAATTTATTTTAGCAAAAAAGTGGGAAAGCAGGACAGAAGATTAATTTGTTCAGTTCTGCATGTTGTTATCTGGTGACTTTTGCTGCTGAAATTGAAAACTAATTGTGTTGACAGTTGCCAGCATGGACTTGGGTCTTGCTGCATATCATATTGGTTCATTTACATGTTGGGTCACTGAAGTGATTTAACACTCTTTAAAAAGATACTTGACTCCTGATGTATAATAAGTAGCCAGAAGAACACAATACCTTGACACAGTATAATGCCCACATTTCTAATGATGCATGGAAGTATAGTGATACTGCTAATTTCTCGAGTAGTAATATCAAAGACCAATGGAATGAAGTTGCCATTCGCATGGCTAATATTTATTGTCCATAGCAGGGGGACTGTTTGTTTTTCTTGAATCATGTCAGTCTGCATGGTGTATGTATATCTACGATTCTATTAGGGAGGCATTCCCACCTTCTGATCCATTGATAATAGAAGGGGCAAT
Organism: Chiloscyllium plagiosum; assembly: GCF_004010195.1. Taxonomy (NCBI): domain Eukaryota; kingdom Metazoa; phylum Chordata; class Chondrichthyes; order Orectolobiformes; family Hemiscylliidae; genus Chiloscyllium; species Chiloscyllium plagiosum. The sequence goes on from NW_025211735.1 coordinate 22,383, forward strand.
ATATTTCAACACCAAGTTATTGTGTGTTTTCAAGAGGAAGTTGCAGTTCTGGAATTGCTGTGGACCTGCTATATTTGTTGTTGTATCCAAAGCGTATTGTATACATTTAAGTTGCAGATCTAGGAAGCACTGTTGAAGAAGCTATGTAAATTATACATGCTGTAACTACTATATCACTCATGATGGGAATTAATATTTAAGGTAGTTAGTTAGGCACTGTCAAGCCAGCTGCTTTGACCTGGATAGCCAAAAGGATGGTAATGACGGTTCGGGTCAGGGTCATATTTGGCACTGGTAATCCCATTGCATGGATTTGTATTTGGGAGTGTTTATTTCCAAAAAAAAAGCTTGTCCATCAAACATTACACTACAAGACCCATCATGCAATAATAAGGCAGAGCAGCAAGAATAAAGAGGAACAAATCTGCAATCTGAATCCTGTGGCCTCAAGAGGCATCCTACCCCACAAAAATCTGTCGGTCAAAATCAACCTGTTAAGTTATGTGGAGACCCACAATAGAAATATGTGACCGTGAGTAGATATCATTCCTGAATCAAGGGGCAGGTGAAGACAACAGTCTCAACTTGATGCAGTAATCAGTTATATGTTGTAGGATGTTTTTGCAGGGGAGAGTTGAACATAAAGAAAAATCTTTGAGGAAGTGGGGGAGAAAAATGCATATTTAAAGAGAAGCTTTTATGGAGCTTTCAGATTTAATGCTTAGTATGTGTATCACTGTATCTGTTTAGGAATTAATGCTTAATCTAGGTAATACATAGAATTAAAGTACCTATAAAATTCTATAGAAATACCCCATATGTTTTATAGTCAGAAGGAATACTTACCGAGGTTTTGTAATGTATTGCATATTCTAAAACGACTTCTTTCCTTGGGTGAATGTACTGAGGAGATTGAATGGGCTCTAATTCATAACTAATATTTCACTTGGCAATTCAGTTTTTTTTTGTTGATATACAGGTACAAGCAAGAATCATTTGTTTTTCTGTTTATAGGTACTTTCAAACTGGTCATAGAATTCACAGAGGAATATCCTAATAAACCTCCAACTGTTAGATTTGTATCAAAAATGTTCCATCCAAATGGTAAGTGTTTAAAACTTGTTCTTTAAAATGTAATTGATTCGTAGGGGGATATAGTGTCCTGACACCTTTCTGGTTTCTTGACCATTCCAGTTTGTCATTCTTCAAATGTGAGCCAAGATAATTATCTAATTGAGACTAACTGTGGAAACCACTATAGCAGATCTGAACTTGTAGCTTGAGGCACTTTTCCAAAGAGGATTTTTGCACAATAATTAGGAACAGGAACTTTTCTGTAGTAAGCGCATGAGTACATCGGGTAGAATACACAATAGGGAATGTTGTAAGTGTTTATGGGACCTTGATATTTGTAACCCTTCCTGAATCTGACCCACCTTCAAATGTGGGGATAAAGAAACATTTGTTTTTCTAAAAAAAATCCTTGCAGACTTTGGATAATTGTGCACACCAGGAAGATCAAACCCAAGGGTAGTCTTTTATAGTTCATTACAACAGGATTGTTATGCTACAGAAGGAAGCTATTTGGCCCATCTTGTGTGTACAGGTTCTCCAAATGAAATGTCAATTAGTGTCTTCTTCTTATTGTCTTCAGATAACCCTACGCCTTGGTTCTGTTCAAGTAACCATCCAATTTCCATTTTAATGCCTTTATTGAACTTGCCTCAATCACATTGTCAGGCAATGAATTCCAGACCACAAATATTCACTGAGAGAAAAAGCTTTTCCTTGCATTGCTTTTACTTATTGCCAATTCCTTCAAACCTGTACTCTCTCCTTTATCTTTTCATGAGTTGGAACAGATATTCCCTATCTCTCCTGCTCCTTCGTGATTTATAATAAGTCTGTCAGATCTCTTTTCGGCCTCTTCTCTCCAAGGATAACAGCCCTTATTTCAGCAATCTATCTTCATATTTGAAATTTCTTATCCCTGGAACCATTCTCTTGAATCTTATCTTTTATGCACTCTCTGCAGTACCTCACATTCCTCCTAAAGTGAGGTACTAGAACTAATTGCAGCATTTCAACTAACTACTAGAGTCCCACTGCTCCTACATCTCCATTATTTGTACCCTCTAGTTTACATTGTTTCTCATCTCTGTCTCATAAAGTGAGAAATCTCAGTTTCTTCACATTGAACTTCATCTCTCGTTGACTGCCCATTCCACCAAGCTGTTAAGATCCTTTTTTTCATGTTTTGTGCTCTCCTCACAGTTTATAACATTTTGAAGTTTCATAT
>NW_025211736.1:0-24688 GCF_004010195.1 Chiloscyllium plagiosum
CTATCACCCTCACCTTAACCTCCTTCCACCTCTCACATTCCCAATGCCCCTCCCCCAAGTCCCTCCTCCCGACCTTTTATCTTAGCCTGCTTGGCACACCCTCCTCATTCCTGAAGAAGGGCTTATGCCCGAAACGTTGATTCTCCTGCTCCTTGGATGCTGCCTGACCTGCTGCGCTTTTCCAGCAACACATTTTTCAGCTTAAGTTAGATAAAGTCTTAATCAATAGAGGAATTGAGGGTTACTGGGAAAACACAGGAAAGTGGACATGAGAAATCTCAGATTAACCGTTATCCTATTGATTGGTGAGCAGGCTCAAATGGCTGAATGTCCTACCACTGTTGCTATTTCTTATAGTCTCATTAGAATACATTATATTGAACCAGTGTTTACAGAATTTTGTTATAAGTCAATAAATGAAACAAACAGCTAAAGGTCAGTGTTAAGCTACATTGCAAGTAGAATTATATGAAGTCCAATGATGCTTTAGATAAACTACTCATTGACCACTAAGCACTCCCAGAATCACTTTGTTTCACATAAAGAATGACAAGGATGAAATAATGTAACAGATTCAATGGGGAAAAATATTAAGTTTTAATCCTTCAACAATGTTTTAAAAAACTTTAAGAAGGTACATGAGAGTTCCTTACATGGTATAACGTTTTCAGTTCACTTTTAGTATTGATGAACCTACCTCAGACAAATTGACTTTGAAACAAATAAGAAACGTATTTCTTTATGAGGCTTCTTCTGTGACTATCTCAAAATTTTTGCTACGTGCAACAGTGAAAAGTATATATGGCTTAAAGGATAATGTGAAGTAAAAATGAGGTAGTCATGATAAGACCTTATTTGAAAGCACCTAAATGTAAAGTACCAAGGAAATGTATTACAACTTTAATGTTGAGGTTTGCAAGCTTCAACACACCAAAGATCATTAAGCTTTAAAAAAAAACCTGTAATATCAAGATTTAATATCTTAAAAAACTATAAGAATTTAATGTGAACTGTCTAGCAGACACAATACAGTATGCACCCCTTCAATAAAAGAAATGCTGACCTTTCCTTTTCTAATTTAAATCCAGCTTTCTAGGGTTGAAGTGCAAAGCTTTGAATTTATAATTTGATGCGGAGTCAAAATAAGGTTGGTGAATTTGTGCTGAATGCTTTTTAATGCCCAAATATCATTCCTGAGGTTCATTTGATTGCAGCTCCTCTGTGCAGTGAATCTACTCCTTAAACATCACCCTCGTGTCTTAAGAGGTGCAATTTGGATACAGCATTCAATATGCAGTGTGATCACAGTGCTGTAGATTTTGAATAGTGGGTTCTACTGACTAATTTTGTTTGGATATGTGAAGTTCAATATTCTATTGTTTTAGCTAACTTCTGTGTTGCATCAGTTGCACAATATTTGGTATCAAGCCCATAACACACTTCTTAATTCAAAACCATCACCTTGAACTTGCATGGATTTACACTTGCCAGTATTAAATGTTCGCACTCCAATGCAAATGTTGACTATTGATCTGCCTCTCCCCATCCCAGAGTTTCCTTATCATCTATGTCAAATCACCTATAACGTCAACTATTTGCACTGACTTTTTTTAAAGGGGGTCCCTTAAGATTAAGGATAGGGAAGAAAAACACGCGTCAACACTAATAAGCAGGAAAAGAGCTGCGAACTTGCAAAATACACCGGAATTTCCGTTTCTTCCTCGGTTTTTCCAGTCGACCCCAATAACTGGCTCTAACTGTCACAGGAGGCGGTGCGCTCGCGGCCTGCTGACAGTGCGGTGTGCGCAGGCGCATGTGCGATTGGATCGTGAGATGGCTCGACATGTTTTCTTAACGGGGCCTCCAGGTAGCATTCGCCACGGTCTTATTTCACGGTATCGGGGGCTGAAAGGAACAAAACAAACAGAAGTAGTAGCGCAAACGGTGGTTCGGGAAAATGACTGTCGTATCGATTCGGGAGAGCGTGATCTAAAATCTGGTTCTTGTTGTATCCACCCTGCTCGCCTATTTGTGAAATTTTGCTGTGCGCCAGTTGGCTGCCGTAAATTAAAACAGTGAATACCGTTGAAAAACAGTCATATGAATAATAAATTCGATAGTTTTGTTTGATAGACCAGGATTTCCATCTGCCACGTCAAAAATCCAGCGCAGTAAACGTTGCACATACTGTCTATTCTGAGGCCAGTTCTCTTAACAGTTTAGTACCACCATGTCATAGTTTTACGATAAGGGGCAGATTTAAAGAGTCGTGATTCTGTGCAATTCACTACCCAGAGTGTGATGCATTCTAGGACTACGTAAATTTAAAGGAGGAGACAAATTTTAATTAGTAATGGGTTGGAGGGTTCTGGAGAATTGGTCAGAAAAGTGGAATTGAGGCCAACATAAGATCAGCCATGATCGTATCGAATTGTAAAGCAGGCTCAAAGGGCTGAATTGTCCACTTCTGCTCCTAGTTGTTATGTTCTTATGTCACATTTCCCAGTTACTTGCCTGTAATTTGGAAGGAGGCCATTAGGACCAGAAGGTGAGACATGCCCAGCTGCACAGGGACACAATCAAGTGGCTCCATTATTCCCCTAGAGAAGGGGAATGTTTCTCAGCCAGTCTAAGTGGCTCCATTAACTAAAAAGGTTCTGTGTCTTTAGAACAAATCCTGGGCAGTCTTGCTCCAGAAAGCATAAACATCGATGTCAGTGACCTGGAGACAAGGGAATCCTTCACAATAAATTTCTGCAGGGTGAGAAATTTGGCATTTAAAAAGCTAATCAATACTAAACTTTTCTTCAAAAGCCGAAAGAACAGATCTATGAAATTTTTAAAAAGTTATGTTTTTCCATTCTTTTAACTAATTTGAGAGTGTATTTTTGCCTAAACATAAATTTGAATAAGTGAGATTCAACTTGATCATTAAGTTGTGAACTGGAATAATGAAAATTTAAGTGCAGGTAACAATGGATCCTGTAATAGAGAACAAGAAATTGAGCACAGTGACATGTCACTTTTAATTTTTTCAGGGGAGTCTGACAAGGGATAATGTTATGGTGTTGAGAAATACCTGAATCTTTTCATGCAGATAAAAATGTTTTTTGTCTTCCATCTCTTTTCAAAAAAGCATGTGATATATTTGAAAGTAATAAACTATAAAAACTTTAAATATACCACATGTTTAGAATGTATTTGTTAATATTAATTCTAGACAGGTGCTATGAAGAATCCAATGGGGGAGAAGTATGTTTTTAGCTGAAGTGTTAAGTCCAATGTATTCAAGGTTTGTGAAAAATGACAGCACAAAATGCTCAGTATTTTTAAAAGATATGTTACTATAAGAAAATCAATACATAGGCAGTCAAAATTAAATATAAACATAGTAGCAATTAAGATTTGAGGAAAAGATTTAAAATAGTAAAACACATCAGGGCACTTCACAATCAGGCAAAGATTTACACCAAACTAAATAAGGAGACATTAGAATAAGTGAGCAAAGATTATTCTCATCAATGTAAACAGCTAGGTATTTGAAGGTGAACTAGGTTTTTTCACAACGTGGAATAGCATGTTCTTCTGCCCCAGGCCCAGCTGCAAGGTGACATCCAGCGGTGCAGAATGGGGGTTTAGGCCTTGTGGTGGTCTTCTGGTGTGGCAGTCTCCTGGTGTGGTGGTCTTGATTAGGAGGGGTGGTCTCGGCCTACATGGCAGACTTTGGCAACTTCTGGGTATTCCAGCAGCCCAGCGTGAAGGTTTCATCCTGGCACGGAGATCTCACCGTTGCTTCAGAGGTCGCTTCCAGTGGCCCAATCTGGAGATGACCTGGTGTTGAGGTCTTTGGTGGCTTCCAGGTATTTCAGAAGCCCAGTGTGAAAATCTAATCCCCGCTCAGAAGTCTTGTCTTGGAATGGGAGGTCTTGTCCTTGCTTTGGAGGTGGCTTCCAGTATCCCAGTGTGGAACTCTTGTCCCAGTATGGTATAGTAGGTTTGACACGGTTTTCCAGTGTAGCCTGAATACAGGAGATGTTAATTAAATTGTGATCAATTTTTACTTTTTTTCTCTTTTGTCATTTTTTGTCATTTAATTTAGGTACTATGGTATGGAGATTTAGAAAGATTTTCACTACAAAAAAATGACAATAAAAATTGCTATTCTATTATAACAAATTGTGACAAGATTCAAAACATAAAAGCAAAAGGTGATGTGTTAAAAGCACAATTTTGTAGTCGTGATTTAACCTGATGCTTTATGAGCGCTGTATTGGAAGTCTGAGTCCTGCAGATCATGTTTGTTCCACTGGTTATTCAATTGATGCTTTATCTCATTTATATATCGACCATAACAGATGGATACATGTAATAAAATGCAACCACAGGTGTACTTTTGGGCTTAAATTGTGGAAATGTCAGGTCTGAAAAGTTTACAAGAAATATTTTTCCTGGAGTTCAGCATTCCCTTTAAAAATGCATTGCTGTAAGTGATGTGAAGGTCTATCTTCAGCCTACAATGTATAATGAATTGGAGTGTGAAAATGTTTTTATATATTTTAAATAACTTTAATTTTTTTCTTTAGAAACAATGAACGAATAATTCATTAAATTATTACTTACCATTACTCACCGCCAAACCAGAAGTTGTCACGTCTGTGTCCACATTATATTTAGTGTTCATAATAAAATGGTTTTTAAATGATAAATTCCTTGCACATCTAGAGCCACCAAATGAAATGCTGAGTGCAGGGAAGGAACTGTTCCTGAGAAGGGAAATGGCACTTAATTATGGTGATATTCCTTGGCCATGGGATTTTGCCTGAGGATAAAAAAACTACAGAATAGGGAGTGTACTAAAAACTTATTCTCAAGTTTGTCTTAAGTCTATTTCACATTAATTTATTCTATTCTAGTCAAATTACAGTAGCTAATTCCACTTATCACATGAGTGCATTTTTTTTCATATTTCTCTAGGTATTGGTAAAACAACCCTAATTCACAAAACCATAGATGTGTTGAAATCTTCTGGTGTTCCTGTTGATGGATTTTACACTGAAGAAGTCAGAAAAGATAGAAGAAGAATAGGATTTGATGTTGTTACAGTATCGGGTAAGCGAGGACCTTTGTCCAGAACTAGGTATAAATTGTTTCAATTCCTCAAGTCTGTTAAAATAATATTTCAAGATAATGAGTTTAATAATTTTTAAAATGATGTTTTCCTGCCTTTAGCAATGAATCAGGGGCTCTGAACTGTAGATGTGAATATCGAGTTGGCCAATATGCAGTGGATCTTCCATCATTTGAATGCCTAGTCCTCCCTCTTCTCCGAAAAGTAAGATTAATAATTGATCTTGAAAGATGTGCTAGTCCTACTTTTTATTTGTCTGTTATAACTATGTTGGAGACCAGTTCTCATAAGTAACTTGCTGGAACAATGGTAATCCAAACTTCAGTAGAGGAAGTTAATGATTCGTTGTGATAGTTGAAAAAAAAACCCCAAAAATATGAATCTTATGGTGTCACAAGAAAAAGCAAAAAGTCAATAAGGTATACTCTTAATTTGTTTCTCTCCTATACTTCTTGTAGGTTAATGACAGAAATGACACAGAGAAAAAGGTGTATGTGATAGATGAGATTGGCAAAATGGAGCTCTTTAGTGAACCCTTTATCCAGTGTGTACGTCAAGTCCTAGATGGATCCGGTGCCACCATTCTTGGGACTATTCCTATCCCGAAAGGAAAGCCTTTAGGACTTGTGGAAGAAATCAGAAGCAGAAAGGATGTTAAAATATTTAATGTAAGAACCTGAGCGCTGCCATATGCAATTTGAGCAGATACTGAATTTACTCTAATATAAATTACCGAATAGTAAAAAGTTAGCCATTTGACTTGAATTTCAACATTTGAGCACGCAATGACTAAATTTTGAGTTAATTTACATAAACCATTGTCCAATATTCCCCATTTGAGAAATTAATTATTGAATAGTTACTTTTGCCTTACAGATTACAAAGGATAATAGAAACAATGTTGTAGAAGAGATTGTCACATCAGTGCAAGACTGCAGAGAATTAAAAGGAAACTGATTCAGAATGTGGATGATTACAAGAGAATGTGTCCTATGAGTTGTGCAGGTTTTTGATTGTTCTTTATATTCTATTTTGTGCTTCAGGCTTCTTCCAACTTTAAGCAATACTTAAAGATTTAGTATACATCAGGTTGCTCCTTCCACTTCGAGTGCACTAATGTTTTGTTCTTGTTTATAAAAGTGTTATTTGAATTCATGATTTTTTTCCTAACTTATGTACATTCTTTTAGGGAGTTATTAGAAGTTTACCAGAATGTATACTGATCTATTTTGATGGTCACTATTTGTGAACTGCATGTAATCAAGTTATTTGTTAATAACAGTCATGTGAAATATAACATTGCTGCATAATATCTTCTCTGCATTTTCTGAGGAAATTTAACTCTGACAGAAAAAAAGATCAATTTTACACTTCAAAACTTCAAAAGAGATGCACTAACAGTATTTGAATTCAGTTAAAAGTCACACGCCGCCAGATTATAGTCCAACAGGTTTATTTGGAAGCACTAACTTTTCAGAGCACTGCTCCTTCATCAGGTAGCTGTAGTACAGGATCGTAAGACACAGAATGTATAGCAAAAGATTAGTGTCATACTACTGAAGTGATATATTGAACAAACCTAGATTGCTGTTGAGTCTTTCAACTTTTAGAATGGGTTGCAGTTTTCGGTTCATGGTTATTTTTTAAAAAGCTGTTGGCATTTGACCTATCCATGTTAGTAAATTTCAATGGCTTGTCTTACTAATGAAGATAGTCCCTAGTCTGTCTTGGCAAATGAAAGTAAAATTCTAGTATCCATTAATGTTCACTTTGCCATTCGTTGTTGATGTAGCTTTGCTGATAATTACCTACCACTCAGATAATCATGTAAGAGTGAACCAAAATAAGTTAGACACTAAAATAATCCTGTGTTGTATCACATTTTGTTTTTTGCATTACAATCTCAGTAACTTTTTTTTAAAAAGTACAAAATCCTAGTTACTTACTAAAGGAATGAAGTCTCTAGGTTTCATTCAGAAGAATTTAGATTGTACAAGAGTCTACAAGGCAAACGTTAAATACTCTGTAGCACCCAGAATTAACATGAGTTAAACATGACTTAACAGGCTGATTATAGTTCAATATAAATCAATACTTAACAGTAAATGACGGATGTGGCAGATTCTGTGAATTGGCTCAGCAGCCACTCAGATTGAAATTATCAAAGTAATTCATAAAATCCTTCAGATTCTGACTTCACAAGGAATTTTAATTCTATTCCTGCCACTCTGAGCTTTTGGTCAAAAGCACTGCAAAATCAAACTCTGCTCATTTCAGTCTAAATGGGGTACACTACCACTGGTATCCATCAGTAATAGAAACAGCTGCAGAAACCTATTCTCAGCTTCTGGAACAAAAATAGAGATTGTTGGCAAAGGTCGTCAGGTCTGGCAGCATCTGTGGAGAGAAATTAGAGTTAATGTTTTGGGCCGGATTCTTCGTCCAGAACTGGATTCGGATGGTCTCTTTCAATTTTCTTCAACCAGTTTGTAGACTGGAGCAGACTGAACAAATAGCTACTGCTTAGTTTGGACTGACCCGTGACCTATAGCTTAGAACAAGGTCTTGTTTCATTTTCCAAATGTGTTTGTTTTTAGTTTCCTTAGAAACTGAGACCATTTTCATTTGTAGTTTTATCTTTCCTGTTCTTTGTTTCATTTTAGTTTAGTATTTACTTTGAATGTTTTTGCGGCAGACCATACTTCACATTAAATTTAAGAATATAGATTCTCTCAACTACCATTGTTTCATATTGTCATGTGTATGAATTTATCTAACATGATACAAAATACTCATCTGGTGCAAACATCAGAGACAGTTACAAAATACTTCACCTTTTGTGTTAAAGTAAAAGATACATTTTGTCAAAGTTTTTGTCTTGTCCTCAGGAAAAAAAAATCACAAGAATTACCAAAGTAAAGGGCAAGCAATATTTATACTGTATATGAGTGCTGATTAGTTGATACGGGACTGATTGGTAGAAGCATTGACATGAAGATGCACCAGTTAACAACAATTGACAGGTAACTGCCAAGTTTATCAAGACAAAAAGACGTTTTGCCTATCTCTCAAATTAGTAATACAAATACTGAATTTCAGTGTCAGTATTGTGTTTGGTTAGTAGACTGTACATATCAAAGGCTGGCAAATGAAAGCAAGTAGTACATCCCTTTGTCTGTTCATAACAAGCAAGATATTGAACATTCTCAGTCAGCCCATTCTTTCAAAATTCACAGTAGTGCTTAACATTTAGATATGGTTCCACCAGAGTGTGTGAAGAATTATGCAGCCATGCTCTGTCTCATTTCTCTGGGCAATGCCGTGGCCAATTGGAATCAACTCAAGACTTTGTATTTAAATATCAGTAATCATTAACTAATGCATTCTCCATGGCAACGGACCTACTAATCAGCATGATCCACTCATAGGGTGTAAATTTTGTTCATTCTTTGTAATTGCATATTATCTTGAGTGCAAAACAAAAAAATTCATGTGTCTCTTTTTCAGCAACTTCATCTATGTTAGCATTTTAGAATGTCTTTTTGTTTAAAAAAAATTCAATTGGCAAAGACCTTTTTTTCCTCCAGTGAAGCAAAGGGTTAATAGCTTGGAACAGGAAACGGTCTTTATGGTACTCAGAGGCACATTAATAGTGGATTTCTCTCTGTCGCTGTGATGACATTTTGAAGTAATCCATTGGTTGTAAAGTCCACAGGGATGACCTGTGGATGTGAAAGGTGTTATTTGTTGTCTTTTCATCAATCTGAACTTCATTTAAAGTTCCATAGGCAAAGAGAGACACATTTACTTTCCCCATTCTTCATGAAGTGGAAACCTCAGTCTTGTGATCTGGTCAACTATTAGATATATGCAGCACCTAATTCTCAGTTATTGCTGAAAAACCAGCATTTAGTTCTAGAATGCCTATTCTCTCAATAAATTCACTGGCTTCTACAGATTCCTTTTATGGTGAGTTGTGTTACTTTGTTTTACATAAAGACACAACATAGTTGAGAAACCAAGACCTGTGAATTAAACATTATCCAAATACCTGGGATGAGTGAAAGTCTCCCTGGTCCCTCATTCTGTTTGCCATACTTACCACAATCTAAGGCTAAAAATTCTGAAAGTATGGAAACTAATGTTAGCAAGAGAAACAAATGTGTCATACGTGTTTGTGACATTTCCTTTATTGACACATTAAATTGGCCATGGCATTGCACAGAAGAATGTCATATAAGCAAAACAAGCACTTGTCTGGTGATTCCTGCTGTTCTCTCACACTTCTGGCCCTGAGTCTTTTACTTTGTCTTTCTGTACTGCTTTTAGAGCTTACTTGATTTTAATTTAGCAAAGTAAGCAAATTATAAATGTGACAACCTGTATGTAGCTGTCACAAAAAACATTAAAATAATAATATAGGAAGTCTCCGGTTTACAAATATCCAAATTAGAAACACTCAGTGAAAAATGAGATCCCATATGGGATGTATTTATATTCATTTTAAAGATCTGACTTGTGAATGTTTCCTCATATTTATGAACAAATGTTTTATATCATCCTGCATTGTCTTCTAATCGATGTATACACACGAGGATGGGAACCCATTCACAGCCTAGGGACTGCTTGTACAGAATTCTGGATTTCTTCTCTTTAAGCTAAATTTACTAGAGCTAAACTTGAGATACTTGGTGTCACAAAGTACCATGATGAAGCATGATATAAGTTTAAATTAAAAGTCCTGTTTTACGCCAGTCTGTCTCTGCACAAAAGTGATCTTCACTCTGACCCCAATTATTGATTTATTGTTGTCATATGTACCGAGATATAGTGAAGTGTTATTTTGCATAATGTTCAGGCAGATCGTACCAGAAAAAAATCCATTTGAGTATCATAACAATGCAGGATAGAGCATAGAAGAATACAGTGCAGAAAAGGCCCTTTGACCCTCAATGTTGCACTGATCTGTGAACTAATCTAAGCCCATCCCCTTACACTATCACATCATCATCCATATGCTTATCCAAGGACTACTTAAATGCCCCTAACGTGGCTGAGTTAACTACATTGGCAGGCAGGGCATTCCATGCCCTTACCACTCTGAGTGAAGAACCTGCCTCTAACATCTGACTTAAATCTATCACCCCTCAATTTGCAGCTATGTCCCCTTGTACAAGCAGATGTCATCATCCTAGGAAAAAGACTCACTTATCCAAAACACATTATCTCTAATGCCAACTTTCTTTCACTACCAAATTCTGTTAATTTCAGTCAGTCCCAATTTCATCAGTCTCTACACATGCTTTTCCTGCATTATCTCTAAAGTCTTCAGTTCTTCCGATGATATGCATGGTAATTTTTATTGCCAGTTGGTCTGGAGTCAGCTCCATCCATCTCTGGGGAACCTCAATGCCAAGGGGAGAGTTTTATCAGAGCAGGACTCATCTTTTAGATTTAGATTTAGTATTTGGATTGTGGGAGGTTTCTCCATTGCCAGTTGCTGACTTCTGTAGTTCAGCCACTTCCAGCAGTATCATTTCCCTCTTGTCCCATTAACATCTTCCCCTGCCTCCTGGGCTATGCCCTTTTGATTTTCACTTGTCTACTTTGCAGTGCCAAGTGCGGGATTAGGATAGTTCAGTAGTTGATTCTGACTTGATGGGCTGCAGAGCCTTTTTCTATGCTGAGGATCTCTGTGACTATCATCAGCTGTCAAGAATGAATCAGAGAATCACAGAGTACAGCACGGAGACAGCACGTCTATGCTGACCAGATATCCGAAATTAATCTAAACTAATACCATTTGCCAGCATTTGACCCACAACCCTCTAAACCCTTCCTATTCATGTACACATCCAGTTGCTTTTTAAATATTGTAGTCATCCCCCACTTCTCTGGCAGCTTATTTCCACACATGCACCAACCTGTTGTAAGAAAGTTCCTCTTAAGTGCCTTTTAAATCTTGCCCCTCTCACCTTAAACTTATACCCTCTAGCTTTGGATTCCCCACCCTAGAAAAAAGACCTTGTCTATTTACCCAATCCATGTCCCTCATGATTTTGTAAACCTCTATAAGGTCACCCCTCAGCCTCTGATGCTCCAGGGAAATCAGTCCCAGCCTATTCAGCCTCTCCCTAAAGCTCAAACCCTCCAATTCTGGCAATATCTTTGTAAATCTTTTCTACATCCTTTCAAATTTAACACATCTTTCCTACAACAGGGAGACCAGAATTGAATACAATATGTTGTGGTTCTGTTCGCCGAGCTGGGAATTTGTGTTGCAGACATTTCGTCCCCTGTCTAGGTGACATCCTCAGTGCTTGGGAGCCTCCTGTGAAGCGCTTCTGTGATGTTTCCTCCAGCATTTATAGTGATTTGTACCTGCCGCTTCCGGTTGTCAATTCCAGCTGTCCGCCTCAGTGGCCGGTATATTGGGTCCAGGTCGATGTGCTTATTGATTGAATCTGTGGATGAGTGCCATGCCTCTAGGAATTCCCTGACTGTTCTCTGTTTGGCTTGTCCTATAATAGTAGTGTTGTCCCAGTTGAACTCATGTTGCTTGTCATCTGAGTGTGTGGCTACTAAGGATAGCTGGTCACATCGTTTTGTGGCTAGTTGGTGTTCATGGATGCGGACCGTTAGCTGTCTTCCTGTTTGTCCTATGTAGTGTTTTGTGCAGTCCTTGCATGGGATTTTGTACACTACATTGGTTTTGCTCATGCTGGGTATCGGGTCCTTCATCCTGGCGAGTTGTTGTCTGAGAGTGGCTGTTGGTTTGTGTACTGTTATGAGTCCTAGTGGTCGCAGTACCCTGGCTGTCGGTTCAGAAATGTTTTTGATGTATGGTAGTGTGGCTAGTCCTTTGGGTTGTGACATGTCCTCATTCTGTTGTCTTTCCCTTAGGCATCTGTTGATGAAATTGCGGGAGTATCCGTTTTTGGCGAATACCTTGTATAGGTGTTCTTCCTCTTTTTGCAGTTCTGGTGTACTGCACTGTGTTGTGGCCCTTTTGAACAGTGTCTTGACGCAACTTCTTGTGTTGGGGTGGTTGCTTTCGTAGTTTAGGACTTGGTCTGTGTGTGTGGCTTTCCTGTATACCTTTGTGGTGAATTCTCCGTTCAGTGTTCTCTGTACCATCACGTCTAGGCTTGGGAGTTGGTTGTCCTTTTCTTCCTCTCTAGTGAATCAAATTCCTGTGAGTGTGGTGTTGATACAATATTCTAAAAGTTGCCTAATCAATGGACTGTACAGCTGCAACAAGGCCTCCTAACTCCTATACTCAGTACACGGACCAATAAAGGCAGTGAAGAAGGTGCATGGTACACTTATCTTATGTACCTGCACCTTACACCCCAAGGTCTCTTTGTTCAGCAATACTCCCCAGGACTCCCTAAGTGTATAAATCCTGCCTTGATTTGCCTTACCAGAACGCAACACCTCACATTTATCTAAATTAAACTCCATCTGCCACTCTTCAGCACATTAGCCCATCTGAACAAGGTCCTGTTGTAGTCTGAGATAACCTTACCTATGGAACCGACTGACCCCGCATGGACTCTGGATTACATTCAGACCAACACAATTTGGACCCAACCAGGACAACCAGTACCTGCAACAAATCCAAATCCTCCAGCAACAGACCTCCCTCCGGATCCTCCGCTCCCTAGTTGATCATAACCTTACAACTGTCTGATGCACCACCAATTTTGGTGTCATCTGCAAACTTACTAGCCATTCCTCCTACATTCACATACAAATTATTGATGTTAACGACAAAAAGCAGTGGACCCAGCACTGATCCTTGTGGCACACCACTGATCAGAGGCCTCCAGTTCAAAAAACAACATTCCACCATCACCCTGTCTCGTGTCTTCAATCCAATTTTGTCTCCAAATGGGTAGCCCTCCCTTGCTAACCAGTCTACCATGCAGAATCTAGTTGAATACCTTGCTGAAGTCTATATAGAGAAAGTCCACTGCTCTGCCATCATCTATCTTTTTTGTCACTTTAAAAAATTCAAGCAAGTCACTGAGACATGGTTTCCCACACACAAAGCCATATTAGCGATCCCAGTCAGTCTTTACCTTTCCAAACACAAGTAATTCCTGTCCCTTAGAATCCCCTGCAAAACTTACTGACCACTGATCTCAGGCACAATGGTCTAAATTTCCCTGGATTTTCCTTACCACCTTTCTTAAATAATTCTTTAAAAATTCCTCACCCTTCTCATCTTTTTGAGTTATAAAATTGTGATGGGGCAGAGGATACTATTTTGTCTATCCTGCCCACATCAGC
The DNA here is from genome assembly GCF_004010195.1 of Chiloscyllium plagiosum. NCBI lineage: Eukaryota > Metazoa > Chordata > Chondrichthyes > Orectolobiformes > Hemiscylliidae > Chiloscyllium > Chiloscyllium plagiosum. The sequence goes on from NW_025211736.1 coordinate 13,424, forward strand.
TCTACAATCACACATCGTTCCCTAGTACCAATCTCCTGCCTTTTCCTCATATCCCTGTACCCTATTTCTATCGAAATAACCATCCATTGCCCCTCTTGACTGTCTCAATTGAACCTGCCTCCACCACATTTCTAGGCAGTGCATTCTAAACCCTAACCAGTCATTGTGTGAAAGGTTTTCCTCATATCACTCTTATTTCATTTGCACATCACTTTAAATCTCTGCTCTGTTGTTTCTTTAACAATTGGGAATGGCTTCTAACTATCTATTCTGTCCAGCCCCTGCTCATGATTTTGAAAACCTCTATCAGATCTCCCTCTCAGTCGCCTTCTCTTTAAGAACAGTTCCAACTTCTTCAATCTATCCTCATCACTGAAGTTTTTCATCCATGAAATCATTCTTGTTAATAGTTTCTGCACTCTTTCCAAAGCATTCATGTCTTTCCTATAATGTGGTGCCCACAACTGTACACTATAGTCCAGCTGAAGTCTAACAAGTGCTTTGTACAAGTTCAACATCACCTCTATGCTGCTGGGCTCCATGCCCCTATCAATAAAGCTGTAGACATTGTGTGCTTTATTGACTGGTCTCTCCACCTGTCCTGCCACCTTCAATAATCTGTGAATATGATGTATCTCCTTCTTTCATGTAATCAGTGACTTCACCTCCAAAACCGACTTTGATTTTGATTCCCTATTAATTAGAAATCTGTCTATCGGTATAGACAGATATCAGAATAGAATCAGAGCATCCCTAAAGTGCAGAAAGAGGCCAATTGGCCACTGGAGTCTGCACCGACCCTCCGAAGAAAATGCCACCCAGCCCCATACCCTATCTCCATAATCCCCAATCATAGACATAGCTCAACAACCTTGATGACCCTCTGCAGTAAAGAATTCCACAGACTGATGACCCTCAGAGAAGAAATTCCTCCTTGTTCTTGTCTGAAATTGGTGCCCCTTTATTCTGAGCCTAAACCGTTTGGCCCTAGACTCTCCCATGAGGGGAGACAACCTCTTCACATCTTCCCAGTTAAACCCCTAAGACTCTTTGTACGTTTCAGTAAGGTCACCCCTTGTTTCTCGAAACTCCAATGAGCACAGGCCCAACCTACCCAACTACTCCTCATCAGACAGTCCCTCCATACCCATGATTTGGAGATGCCGGTGCTGGACTGTACCGGGGTGTACAAAGTTAAAAACCGTACATCGCCAGACCATAGTCCAACAAGTCCACCCGGAAGCACCAGCCTCCAGAACGCTGCTCCCCCACCAGGCAGCCGCCCAGAAACAACCACCTGATGAAGGAGCAGCACATCCAAAAGTCAGAGTTACATCTGCAGAGAAAGTGCAGAGAGAGATCAGAATTAGCATTTGAGAGCTCCATTCAAAAGTGACAAATGAGATAATGTTATTGGGGTTTATGCTGTTAAAATAGGGTCAGCAACTGTCAAGGGACTTCAGAGGATCTGTCATTTGAAGTGCTGGTCATACTCTTACAGTATCACCCTTAGCAGAAAGCCTGAACGACATGGAGGGAGCTAGAGGCCATTGAAAAGAAGCAGGGTCAAGGCACCACAGCAGGGAAGTGCACTAAATGAAGATAAGTGCTTGCTTACACTGTTGTACACAATATTGGCAGCTTAACAAAAATAATGGTTTATACTATGAATCACTGTTAGGTATAATGGGAAACAGTAAATTAAACTGATCTGGTGGTCCTGTCTAGTGGGAAAGAATCTTGTAGTAGGCATTAAGGCTGAAATGCTTTAGTAATTTAGTTACCAAAAAGAAAGTGTCAGACCACACAAAAATTTCAATATTAAAGCTTTATTTTGATTAAGCTGATGAGAGCTCAATAGTCTATAGTCCAGAGCATCAATCAAGATATTTCTGATGGACTAATGAGGTATCTTTGATTTCTAGCAAAAAGGCAGTACATTTTATAGCCCTTATGAGCATAGCAATTTCGTATGTTTCAGTTTCTTCACAATGTAATGTAATAGTTAAAATTATATGATTAATACATTTTAGTCTTGTTCACACAGATCAAAAACAAAGCTATTGATTTAAAATGTTTCTACATCTGGTGCCATTCTCTTGCATCAAAGCAGATAAAGCTACACATTTATCAATATTCTATTTAATGGAGGTGACAAAATTTCTGCCTGGAAAAGCAGAACTACAAGGTTAATTCATTTTCATAGTCACTGTGACTTCCATTTTATACTTGTAACACATGTTATTATTGCAAGATGGAGACTTAAAACAGAGGCTTTTAACTTGATTCCCCACTACTTTACCATTTCCTCCTTTTGATCATTTTATGATCAACCAGGCCATTCCTAAAGTTTATGATGATAGTAACTAGATATTAGTGACCATAAATATTTGAATGCGAGAATGCAGGCAATTACTTAGTACGAAAATGTAAAAACATGCTCCCAATATTCCCAAAGAGACTCTTAAATGGCCATCATCCTGGCCCTACCAAATTCACCAAAATCTATATATCTGAGTTTCTGAACCTCATGGGTAATGTGCCTGGAGAGATCAGTGATGTTGGAGGATCTGAGTCAAGATTAGAGTAGTGCTGGAAAAGCACAGCAGGTCAGGCAGCATCCGAGGAGCAGGAAAATCGACGTTTCATGCAAAAGTCTCACCATTCCTGATGAAGGGCTTTTGACCAAAACGTTGATTTTCCTGCTCAGATGCTGCCTGACCTGCTGTGCTTTTCCAGCACCACTCTGATCATGACTCTAATCTCCAGCATCTGCAGTACCCACGTTCGCACGATATTGGAGGATCTGTCAAGAATATAAGTGTAACATCCCTTTCCTGCAATGGCACAAGTGCCACCCTCCTTAGCTAGGAGAAACTCCATGGCCAAATGATTCTGAAGAGCCAATTCCTGATCGTGACCATTTCAGCATTGATATTAGTCAGGGCATTGGCAGTATTATTGGCAACAATTTCCAGTATTGTCCTTAATCTACTTAACATGCTGCTCTGCAAATAGAATCCAACGGGAGGGGGAGGCCATTCCCATAAAGGATAGGAAAGCAGACTTCTTGGTCCTAGGGGGCGAAGGTAACTTGTCTAAAACCCGAATGAGAGGAACTATATACCCTATATAACATGATTCCCTCCAGTCTGAGGGGAGCCACGGATAGGCTTTGAATCCGCAAATAAAATAGTGCCATTATAGGTGGTTAGGCTAGAATATCTGTTTCTCCATGGCTTGGGAATAGGGCCAATCCAGAGGGACCCTGATATTTTATTGAGGACGTTGGATCAATCAAACAAAAAGTAACAATTTAGCCAAATTTTGGCTAGCTTCAATCTATAGGATAGTGAAGGAACATCAACTAGACCCCATATATAACCCAGTGGGTTAAGTTTCCATTTTTACAAAAACAAGTAGTGTCATTAATAATATTGTTAAGGACCACTAGGAAAGGGGTATATGGGATCTGTTGTAGTCAGGTTGGTACCAATTCCTGAATAGGGTCATCTCATACCCTGCTGACCACCATTCTTGCACTTCCTTATTGTTATCAGGATCACCAGAAGAGTTACGGCGTATTAGTCATTCGGCCACCTTGGACTATCTAAAATAGACAGGCCTGTGAATAGGGAGGTACATGAGCACATACACAACAATCAGTTACTTTTCCCATCATTTGGGCACTTGATAAGCCAAATACAAAAAGGATTATGATCGTCGTAGTCTCCCTCCCAGGGACAAAGAGGTGTCAGTCTGAAATCCTTCTACCCCCAAGTAAATCTCCCCCCAAAGTCATCAAAGTCACCAGTATCCAATGCATTTTTCTTAGTCCTTGCCTGTTCCTTCACTGACTTGCTTACAGTCCTTTCTATGGATCCAGTGGAGTTGTCCTTGCACCTTTCCAGCTGTGGGGGTGTCAGAAACACTTGAAATGGTCCTTTCCACGTTGGCTCCAACTTACCCCGTTCCCAGTTCTTAATCAGGACAAAGTCTCCAGATTCTACAGTAGGGTAGTGTCCCTCAAATGAATGATCACCTTCTCGATAGGCTTGGCGTACCTGTGAATGTAAACTTTGAAGAATTTGGGTTAACTTATGCAGATAAATTCCCATTTCCTCCCCTAGAGTGTCCATATCCAATCTTTCACGCAAAGGGGGTCGGATTATTCCAGGTCTCCGTGGGGTCCGCATGGGCTTCCCATAGACAATTTCAGCAGCAGATAGCCCTGTTTTATCTGAAGGGGTAACCCTCATGTGGAATAGTGCCATAGGTAGGACCTTTAACCAGTTCAGTCCTGTTTCTTGTGTTACCTTATTCTTTAGAGTACCATTTGCTCACTCCACTATCCCGGCTACCTTTGAATGAGGAGTACAGTGGAACTGTTGCTTTATGGCCAACTCTTTGCAGATCTCTTTGTTCATTTAAGGGTCTGTTTCCGTGCTGTACATCTCTATGACTCTACATTGTCCATTGTTGGAGCTTATCACTTCAAGAAGCCCGTAACAGAGTCATTTCCCCCAGTAATATTTTCCCCACTGTTGTAGCAGTATTGTCAGTCGTTGGGATAGCTTCAATCCATCTCCTATTACTAAACAATACTTATAACATTGTACCCGAGGTAAATCAGTAAAATCAAGCTGCAGACACGCAAAAGGCCCGCTGGGCAAAGGGATAGTTCCAGAACCACGAGGCATCCCTTTTCCAGCATTAATCTTCTTACAAATTAAATATGCTTTAGCTCTTTTTTCAACAGCTTTCAGGAAATATGGATGCCACCAGGTTTGTAGTAAAGTATTAACCATTCTCTTCTTGCCCCAAGTATGTACAATTATGCACATAATCAACTAAAATAGGTAGAAAGAAGGATGGAATATAAACTTGACCTGCAAAGGTAAACCACAATCCAGTTTGAGTGTCAAAGGAGCACCCCAATAGAGTCCTTAGTTTGTGTTCCTCAACAGGGTTGTACCCCTGTAATTTCTGAATTTCACCCAAGTCTGGCATACCCATCCTCATACTGTTTCTAACTTTGTTCTGATGGGAACCCAATGGAACTAAAAGCTTAGGGTGTAAGGCTGCCTTCTTAGCAGCAGCAGCAGCAGCAGCAGCAGCAATCACCCATTCCTTGTCTTTGGAGACTGGATCAATTGCACCAGGCAAGAATAGAGTGGTGCTAGAAATGCACAGTAGGTCAGGCAGCATCCAAGAAGCAAGAAAATCGATGTTTCAGGCAGGAGCCCTTCATCAGGAATCCTGATGAAGGGCTCCTGCCTTAAACATCGATTTTCCTGCTCCTTGGATGCTACCTGACCTGCTGTGCTTTTCCAGCACCACTCTAATCTTGACTCTAATCTCCAGCATCTGCAATCCTCACTTTTGCCCAGTTGCACCAGTGCAAGCCGAACATTTGCGAACAGCTACACTAGTTGGAAATTGCAAGGCCTGTAAAAGGTTATGGACAAAACCAGCTTGTGTTCCCACAAAGCACCGTAATCAGGGGCAACACCGAAAGCATACCAAGAGTCTGTATAAACATGAACTGCTTTCCCCCATGCTCGTATGAAGGCACAAGTAAGAGCGAACAACTCAGCTTTCTGCACAGATAGTGGGGTTTCAAAAGCTGCTTGCTCTATAATGTCAGAGTCAGTGGCAATTGCAAATTCTGAACAATTTTCTCCTGCAAGAGCAATAGACGAGCTTCCGTCAAGATAAAGGGCTAACTCTGCATCCAGAAGTGGAATGTCAGACAGATCTTCACAGATCGTGGTTAAAAAGTGATTCCTTAACAAGCAATCGTGTTCAGGAAGGGAGAATTGTTGTGATGACTCTTGTCAAAACCATAGCAGAATTCAAGGTGCTACAGCAGGAGAAGGTAAATAGCGGATTGTTGAGAAGAGCTGCCACATATTTATTTTGATGAGCCTGAGTAAAATGTTGGGTCTGCTAAGAAGTGAGAAGTTCGGTAACAGAATGTGGAGTCAAAACTATAACAGGCTGATGTAGGGTAAGATGTGAAGCAGCAGAAACAATGACATGCATTGCTGGAAGAACCTGTGAGCAGCGGAGGCAGTCCAGTTTGGTGGAGTAATATGCAACCAGCCTTTTCCTGTTAAACTGTGAACTTGAGTTAGAACAGCAGTAGTGCAATTATCCTTAATGATAACGTATAATTGGAAGGGATGATTGTATAGGGGCTGATCCAGGGCTGAAGCGTGCAGAAGACTGCTTTTTAAATCAATGAAAGCTGTGAGTTGTTCAGGTGTCAATGTAAAACAGATGGGGCATTAGAGGATGACAGTGGGGTGAGTAAATGGGTATGAACAACAATGTATGGTATCCATTGTCTGCAAATATTCAGACAGCTGAGAAAAGCACGCATCTGCTTAGGAGTTGTAGACGGCGGAGTGTTAGCAATAGGATGTATTCAATCCTCTTAATTTCCGTTCCTCTGCTGAGAGTAGAATTTCCAAAAACTTAACCTCATTGTGGCAGTGCTGCACCTTTTGGGGTGGGATGACATAGCCGAGGGAGTGTAAGAGGTTTAATAAAACAGTGGTGTCAGTTTCACAGCTGGAAAGGCTTTTACTAGTAATAAGCAAATCATCCACGTATTGAACAACTGTAGATCCCCGTGGTAGTTCCAAGGTTCATAATTGATTATGGAGGGTTTGTGAGAATAAAGTAGGGGAGTGGACAAAACCCCGGGGAAGCCAGGTCCATGTATATTGCTTGCCTTGGTACGTAAAAGCGAACAAGAATTCAGTGGTCTAACGGAACAGTGGAAAAAAAGCACTTGTAAATCATTGACTGTAAAAACACAGGCTTCGGCAGATATGTAACTTAAAATAGTAGCAGGATTTGGTACCGAAGGAAGGATGAAAGGGTGCAACAACACCATTAATTCTTCTCAGATCCTGTAGCAATTGCCAATCCTTTCATCCAGGTTTGGGAACAGGAAAGATGGGGGTATTCCAAGGAGAATTGTATGGAATTAGGATCCCTTGTGCCAGAAATGAATTTATTAGACCCCGTATCCCTTCTTCCTCTTTAGGCTTCAAGGAGTACTGGGGAATTGAAGTGAAAGCCTGATTGTCCTTTAAAATTTGATATGTGCAGGAGAGCAGGGAGTAGAGACAACTTCATGGCTGGAGGCAACCTATAGCTGGGGTTCAATTTCTTTTGATTAATCAATGCTGGAAGTACAGTCGATCATCAGTTTACCAACTGTCTGCTGCGGTTGCTCCCAATATATCAAACACCCTCCAGGGAATCGTTACCATATCCCCCTGGTGTCTGATGCGAGTTGGGTTAAAGTGTAGGCAAGGAGTCCCAAATCTTTACGTTTAAAGCCGGAATTAACGAATCACGTTAAATGCGGGACAACCAACCCTGTTTGTCGCCAAAGGAAGTCTGGAATATGCGCAAGGTAGAGCCTTTCTTACCTTCCACCTCTCTGATAATCGAAATGGGGAATTCCATACCCAGGAATGGCATGTAGAACTGGCAATCATCAGTGGAGGATCCAGTGGAATTATAGCAAACAGTCACATGGGAAACCAGTGTAGTGAACAGTGGTACAAAGGTCAGTCGGTTAATACTCAGTTCCAACCATTGGGGAACAGCAAATTGGAGATACTGTGTACGACCGTGCAGTTCCAAAGTTATACCTTGGTCCGTTACACATAATCTCGACTCTTAGAGGGCATAGCAGCTCCCCTCCTGCCAAATTACATCCGAGCCCAGCTGTCACAGTAAAAGGGATATAACAACATTGTCCACAGTATTCAACTAGTAATGGAACGGTGAGGGGATAAACACCGCCCGATCCGTCAAAACCAGCTAGGACCATTGTATTGCCTGCCAGTTGAAATCCCGATGACATATATCAATGACAACATCCTGATCGAGGGTGGAATAAGTTGCCCCGTATCAATCGTAAATGGAATAAGAACTCCAGCCACCAGTAATGCGAGGTTCCTTATGGGGGGCCATGCTGACAACAGGGAGGTAACGAATTTGGAATCAGGTGTAAGGGTTGTTAACAGTGAAAGAAATTCAGGGCGGGCCTGTATGTGGCTTATTCAGCTATCCAGTGACCATATTTTCCACCGTTAAAACACAGGCCTGTCATTGCACCAGTCTGGGGTCCATCCCTAGGGGGATGTCAGCATTGTGTCCCCTGTCTCCAAGATGAGTTGAGAGAGACCCCCAAACCCTTTTCCTAGGAACCATTGGGAAAGGATTACTCGGAGATGCTGGGCGGGTATCTGAGGAAGATCACATCCCCAGTGGGCATCACGATTCCAATTAACTTCATCAGTATTGTCACATGGCAGGGTAGGGATTGTGAGGTCGCTGAACATACTCAGTTTTTACCTGAAGTTTAGTTCAAGGTTTAAGGTAGTTTTGGCTATCCCAATAGTAGACAAGGGCCCTTCTCATTTGGGGTTTCGAATTCTCTGACCAGTTCATGTTGTTAGTGCAAGTCATGTCCGTGACACTCGCAGGAATACACTGCACGACCAAGGAATTAAAAAATGGTGAATCATCCCCACGATTGAAAGCTTGATCCCCTGCAAATGTACCATAACAAGCAACAAAGCGATCCCAGAAATCACCTCCCGATTCCCCAGGTTTAGGTTTGCATTCCAGAACTTTACCAATATTAACTGGTTGAGCTCGCTCCAAACAATCAGATTAGTTTGGACATCCTCACCAGGGTGTTGGTTCATCAAATCCTTATAACTTTGAATTGGATCCCTGCTACCCTGGCTCATTTGTTCATGCCATTTGGTTACCTCTTCTGGAGTCAGAATAATGCAACAAAGAGCTAACAAATCCTAGGGGGTTGCATTATACATCTGAATTGTCCTTCAGATCTATTGTGCAAACTGGGCAGGCACATCTTTATGGTCAGGAGCTTGATTCATTTCCTGCGGTTTCCAGGGGACATAGACATTAACTGTAGCAGGCCGGACAACCTGGGGATGTGGTAATTGGCATATAGCATATTGTTTGGAAAGAGGAGCATGATCATCAGGATGAAAAAGGACAACCAACCCCCCAAGGTCTACCGGACAGTGTCTCCTGGAATGTTTCTTAGGTCGGGATATGGACAAAGAAGATTCAGGGTGTTTTTCTTTTCAGTGTTGTTCATGAACCCTCTTACCTATAGTGGACTCCTCATTGGGGTAATAAGGGAGAGGGTCAATGCTCATGGGAGTGGAGGGATCAGAAGACAGAGTTTGGGGCTCTGTAGACAGAATAGGGGAAAAGAGCCCTATCATCATTGCTATTAGTATCATCAATTTCATCAAAAAGGGTCGGTTTGCCAGACACGGGCTCGGGATTCCACATAGAAACTAAGTCATTTTTACAGCACTTTGGCTTTAATCCTTCCCATTTATCTTTTGCAGCCTTAGTGTCTTTGCGTTGTTTTTCTTGTATCCTTTTTTAGTATCCCATCTACCCATTTGCATGCAGCTTTTAGAACAGAATCTCTATAGTGTGGAAACAGGCCCTTCAGCCTAATTTGTTCATACTGACCCTCCAAAGAATAATCCACCCAGACCCATTCCCGCTACCCTATATTTACCCCTGACTAATGCACCTAACTTACACATCCCTGAACACTATGGGCAATATAGCACAGCCAATTCACCTAACCTGCACATCTTTGGACTGTGGGAGGAAACTCACATAGACAAGGGGAAAATGTGCAAACTCCACACAGTCATCTGAGCTGGAATCGAACACAGGTCCCTGGCACTGTAAGACAGCAGTACTAACCACTGAATCACCATGCCACCCAGCACAGTGTTTAAAGTCTCCCAACTCTTGGAAGATCCATCCGCTGTATGTATTTCTATCCCTTTGTCACATGCATTACTTCTCCAGCTAGCTAATAAAGTATCAGTATCCCTCCTTTTACAATCAGCTTGCTCTTTCCAATCTTTAAAGACTTCCACTTTTGACCGCAATTTTTCTTCCAAATTAGGTTCACTGCCTGCTCACAAGAGCCCCCATCCCAAGTCCCCTAATTGTTTATTAAGTGTAGCACTTAATTTTCGAAAAGAATCTTCCTGATCAGAATTTTTTTCCCTGAAGGTTGACCCCTTTCCTGCCATGTCTAGAGACTATCCCATATTTGTATGCAACATCGTATTGTATAAGTAACATTAATTTCAACCAGCTGTATTAAAGACTAAACAAATTTAAACCAGCCATATAAAAATCTAAAAAACCTTAGACCATGCTTTAATAACGAACTCTTTGTCAATTTAAATTAGTCATTAATCGTAATGGAGAGGAAAAGAAGAAAGACGTACTACCTTATTACCCCGGTCCGAGTGGTTCAGTAAAATCCCTTCAAGGTACAGGTCACACTGGGTGAGGGGCAGATCGTCTGTCTGAACACAGAGTGGTCTGAAGCAAAATATCTTGGGGCACCCTACCACTCTGTTATGTTTGATTCAGACAACCAGTCACTTATTCAGCCCAGAAAAACTTGCCCTATGTTAGGATAGGAGTCACAGCATCAAAATGTTGACTCAAAAAGAAAGTGTCGGACCATACAGAAATTTCAATATTAAAACTTATTTTATTTTGATTAAGGCAGTGAGAGATCAATAGTCTTTTGTCCAGAGTATCAATCAAGATATTCCTGGATGGACTAATGAGATTTCTGATTTCTAGCAAAAAGGCAGTGTATTTTATAGCCCTTATGTGTGTAACAATTTCGTATGCTTCAGTTCCCACACAATGTAATGTTTCTATCTCTACTGAAGTTCTCATAATTAAAATTAGATGATTAATACATTTTAGTCTTGTTCATATCGATTGAAAACAAAGCTACTAATTAAAAATGTTTCAACATTTGGTGCCATTCTCTTGCGTCAAAGCAAATAAAGCTAAACATTTATCAATATTCTATTTAATGGAGGTGACGAAGTTTCTGCCTGGTAAAGCAGAACTACAAGGTTATGCCGAGAGTCTTACATTCCTTAATTCATTCTCATGATCACTGTGACTTCCATTTTATACTTGTAAGACAAATTATTGTTGCAAGATGGAGACTTAAAATGGAAGCTTTTAACCGTTGATTCCCAAAACTTTATCAGGATGACCCAGTGTATTTTAAACTGAGTCAAGAGTGTGGTGCTGGAAAAGCACATCAGGTCAGCCAGCATCGGAGGAGCAGGAGAATTGATATTTTGGGCAAAAGCCCTTCATCAGGAAGGGCTGATGAAGGGTTTTGCC
>NW_025211737.1:0-1688 GCF_004010195.1 Chiloscyllium plagiosum
CAGATATCTCAATATACTGGCTAAAGAGAGATTAGAGTCGAGGAATTCTGCTGCACCTTTCTCAGCCCCTTACCCTCCAGCTCCTCATCTCCACCTCCACTCCCCAAAAAAACTGGTTCATCATCGACAAGGCACAAGTGAATAGTGTCAAACCCACCTATCTGGATTTTTGCAGCTGCAATTACACTAAGAATATCGACTGGATCCATGACAATAAAGCCCACTTGATTCGCAAAAGATCTACACACATTCACTCTCTCGACCACCAAGGCTTAGTCGCAGTGTGGACCATCTACAAGACGCACTGTAAAAATTTACCAAAAGTCCTTAGTTAGTACCTTCGAAACCCCTTCCAAGGGCAGCAGATGGATTTTAGCACTAACCCCTGCACTTTCCCCTCCAAGCCACTCACCATATTGTCTTGAAATATATCACCATTTATTCAGTGCCGCTCAAACAAAATTGTGGAAGTTCTTCCCTGATGGAATTACTGGTCTACCCTGAGCACATTGACTGCATTATTTCAAGAAAGCCGCTCAATGCCACTTTCTCACGGGGCCAACTAGGGAGAGCAATAACTGCAGTCTGACAACGCATTTCAAATCCCATGAATGAAGCGGATGAAATGCACGTGAAATATATCGATTGTTCATTCGCTGTCACTCGGACAAAATTCCGTAGCTGCCTCTCTGCCAATTTATGACTGGTGTGTCTGCGGTACACGGACTGAGGCAGTCTGAGAAGGAGTTCAGCCCCACTATCCTCAAAGGGTACAACTGGGGATTGGCAAAAAATGGCGGAACGGTCAATATTGCAGACCAATATCCTGCGAATGCAAATTAATGTAGGGTGAGTGAATACAATGGTGCTGTGGCTTCAGATGGACCTGTAGGTTGGATGTCCTTCTGCCCTCCCCGACTCTGTCTTGCTCCAATCTCGAGAAATGACTGTGAAACTGCTAACTTTATACAAGCATTCAGACATGACTGTAAGAAGCAAGGAGCTGGAAATGTGTTGCTGGAAAAGCGCAGCAGGTCAGGCAGCATCCAGCGAACAGGAAAATCGACGTTTCGGGCATAAGCCCTTCTTCAGGAATGAGGAAAGTGTGTCCAGCAGGCTAAGATAAAAGGATATCTTAGCCTGCTGGACACACTTTCCTCATCCCTGAAGAAGGGCTTATGCCCGAAACGTCGATTCTCCTGTTCCCTGGATGCTGCCTGACCTGCTGCACTTTTCCAGCAACACATCTTCGCTCAGATCTCCAGCATCTGCAGACCTCACTTTCTCCTGTAAGATGCAAGGACCCTGACGATGGAAGAGGAATGTACAATCAACAAACAGGTCACATCAGGTTCTTTCTCTCGATCTGTGATGTTTATTTTCTGTTCAGATTTAATTCTTATCTCTCTCCCCCCATCTATCTCTCAGTCTCAATTACTATCCCGACAGCAGCTATTTTGTTCCATCGCCATCATCATTCAGTACATGTTTTAGTCTTTCTCTGATGTTTTTATTCAAACACTCTCACAATCATTACTCAATATCAACTTTTCCAATTACTTTTCCATGTAGGTCTCCCTTTCTCTTATTCTGTTCTTTTTTAATCTCTCACACCTCTTCACCTTCTTTCTCTGTCCCTCTTTACTCTCTTTGTCAAGCACAATTCTCTCTCTGTTGTGCATTATACT